>NW_027512649.1:0-300000 GCF_048772815.1 Callospermophilus lateralis | reverse complement strand
CAAGGCATTGCTCTGGATGAAAGTGGGAATTTTTTTGTAGCACATATTTGCATACATATTGGATTTATTTTTCAATTTTTTTCTTTAAAATACTGAATCTCTGACCCTAACCCATACCCAACTAGACTCTGACTACTAATCCTAATAAGTTGGAGAAAAATAACACAAACAGAATAAAAATACAAGCATTTCAGAGGAGGCATGGTGTATAGTTGAACTTGCCTTTTGCATTATATAGGGAAGGTGTTATAAATCTAGTCAATTTTTAATTGAAATACTTCTCAATGGGTTTTTAAAGTTAACAAATATGTGAATTCCTGTCTTCCTATCTCTGTAGCCTATTCAGCACATGTATTTTTATATGCACACATAGAATTCTGCCTGGTACCACACGTACACTCTTGTGAGGTGACTGACTTGGCAGATACAAATTGTGAGAAGAGATCATTCCTCCTAAACGCTGTTGGAACTGCAATTTCAAACTATGGGTGAGCTTCCTAGTCGAACAACATTATACATAAATCCATATTCACTAAAATGAATATTTTTGCATCTGTGGATGATATATATTTCATGGTGAATTTCAATTGGCATATGTATTGCTAATTTTTAATGTCTGTCTGTGTGTGTGTGTGTGTGTGTGTGTGTATTTGTGTATATATATATATATATATATATATATATATACACAATCTAAATTTATTTCAAATATAAAATATATGTGTCTTATTATACACTCCCTAAATTCATTCATATTCATGTATGTGGATTAATAGTTAACATTTCACAAGATTATTCATGGAAATATTCATCCACCTGAAATACATATTTTTTTCCTAGTACTGAAAACTGACTTAAGTGAATGGTGGATACAAATCCTAATATTTCTACAATAATCGATCCAGTTTCTCATCAATGGAAGTAGTTTCCTATGGCACATGATGTGTATTTTGAAGTTCATTCTTATTCACCACTGGTAAGTTACAATTTCTTCAGTTTATGCACATTATAGGATATATATTTAATCCATACTTTAGCAAAATTATAGGCATTTGTTTCACTTTCAATCATTTTCTGCTTTAGAACACATGGATTCCACCATGTTTCTTGACTGGTTTTTTCATGAGACTTCATACCAAACATATTATTTTTGATTTCCATAATCATATTTGAAGCAAAACTCACACACCCTTCATGATAAACTATAACCCTAATATTACTATTAGATGTATAACTGATTGGAATAAATGATTGTATATCAATATAAGATTTCTTATATATTTTCAGATATCAAATCAATCTATTATTTAAAGTGGAACCTGTTATATTATTTATTCACACTATTGTCTATTCATGAATTGTCTCTATATTCATAGACACAGGATTCACCTCTTTGTACCCCCATACTAATTTATACGTCTTCAAAATATTTCTACCGGAAATGGTGGAAGAAATACTCATGTCAACTGATCTAAATCTACATTTTATCACATTAATAATCTGGACACAAAGAGCAAATGTCACACTTATGATTGTACCAGAGCCTAAATGGAAATTGAGCAAGGATTACTAAAAACATCCATGTCAAGGTTGCCTAATGCTCTCAAAAGTCAATCCTATTTGTGACAAAATATTTGTTTCTTCCTAGGATTATATATTCAAACTCAATCCTGTTGAAAATATCTAATCCTATCTCTCACTTTATACTTTTCCTGATTTCATAATGTCTCTATATCAGCTTTCCTACATACTTTCCCCAGTTCATCATTGTTTATCACTCTTCAATTGTGCTTACATTTACATTCACACTCTAATCGATACCCTATTGCTAAGGAACTTTTGTTCCAAATCCTATACTCACTCTTCTTCCTAAACCTACTGACTATCTTCCTAATCCTACCCATTATCACTTTTTGACTGGATGTTCTCTTATACATTCAATAATCCAAGGTACAGGGTCTTAAGCCATTGTATATCGATCTATCTCAGACATCTGTGCAGAACATAATTCAACGCTAAGTATCAAAATCAAGGGCCCAATCCCATTCTGGGCTTCAAATCTTACTTAGATTTCTGTTATCATACATATATTTCACCTGTATATACTTATAAATGTCGCAGGTTCCGAACACCATTATTCATCAAGCAGAATGATTCCTAATCCAAATCGAACATATTATTAATCCTAACCATACACTGTTCCCTCAATCTAACTTTACAGAAGAGCAGGGACAGAGTTGGTCTTACAATTCAGGAATATAGGGGATATTCCACCAGCTGAGAACCTCAAGGTCCATGCAGAAATGATCCCTGGAGAAGATGTAGGCAGCTATGAAGGACCTGAGAGAGCAAAAGTCATGTTCCATGGCAAAAAATCTGGTCAGGATGAAGGGTTGTTTATGAATCAGACTCTCTCTTCTTAATGTAGAGAAGATGGACCAAACCAGGTTTGTGTGGAGAGCTGTTCCTGGGTGCCTATATTTGACATACCATTCTAACTTATGAAAGTGTCACAGGAAGTAGGGGCAGCCTCCATCTCATGGTAGCCTTGGAAGCAACCATTAACACAAAGTGGTTACCAAGGCAGTGATCTGATTCAGTTCCTTAAAGAAATGACCTCACCTCACTTCTTTGTTGATGGAACTCTCTGAACTTGGTATCCAAGAAGCCAGGCACCCAGAGGCAGTCCCAGTCCCAGTGGTCTCACTTGTTTGGATTTGCCAAGGACAGAGTCAGTCATTCTTGGTACCTACTGATGTGAGGATGGTCAAAAGCCAGGAAAGCTCTGAAGAGGGGCTTTTCCTGAGAAAGCAGCTAGTGGTTAACTGCTGGCTCCTGACAACTTCACAGAGTTGGCCAAGGAGACCAGATCTGAGACAGGAAAGGCCATTTCATTGGAACATAGTATGGCCCACCAGTCAGAGGACACTCTGGATAGTCACAGACCTACTTGGGGGATGGAGGTGTCTTTGTGGGTGTGGGTGTGGGTTTGTGGTTTTGTCTCATATTCTGAGAATAGGTAGGAATGGCGGTTTGTTTGGTTTGGAGGGAACTGTTTCTAGTAAGTCATTTGACAAGACGAGTGTTTCCATGTCTGTGTATACCACTGTGTCTTTGGTTGTAGACATTAGGAAAGAAAATACATCAATGGGTGAGTCCTGTCTAGTAGAAAGCTTCCCAGCTTTCATTCTGCCGAATTTATGAATGGATTGTGGCTTGACTAATCTATGGGGAACACCTGCTAACTTCTTAAGTTCCTATTTTTTTCCTGAATTGTGTGCACTCTGCAGAATAGGCTCATGGTTTTGTGTACAAGATATGTACCACCTCCAATCTCTGTGATAATGGCCATGTACTGGATAGCTGAAGGGAATGGCGAGCATCTCAGAAAACTCAGATATCAGTGTGACCAGGAATGTCTCAGTGGAGAAACCCTGCTTTGGTCCTTTGCTTACCTATTCTTCTGTTGCCCTGAATGTCAGGAAGGACTTTGCCTCAGGCCACCCCTTTGTGAAGCCTGAAGAAAACAGTTTTCAATTGGAAATGTATGGGCATCACCTGTGGCTCTTTGCTTAATTGCTTTGGAAAGGGATGTGTCTGAATAGGACTCTTGGCCCTGTGTGAAGCTGTCGCTCAGATTCTCAGCACCTGATGGATCTAAAGAAAGATCCCATGTGTGCATCCAAAACCAAAATGGCCAAAAGAACTGTCATTGTGGATGAAGTCTCTCGCCTTCCTCTGTAAGGTTCCTGACCTCCATCTTTGAGAATAGGGATCCTTTGGGTCAAATGAGTTCTTCACACCCCTGCAGAGGCTAGACCATAGGCGCTTGGGTTTTCTCATGACTCCAATTAACATGAAGAATCTCAACCCCACAATCATTAGGCCTCAAAATGGAGAATCAAAGCAGTATTAACGGCAGGCCTCTTTGATCACTCATGGTTTACAGGAAGGGTGTCCCGGCCACACTGACTTTAGGCAAATGGGGGTAAGGGACATTATTTTGGATACTGTCTTGGGCTTCACCCCTAATGGAAACCTACAGCCTGAGGTTATGATCAGTGTCTATATGGAAAAAGATGAGGGCCATGTGGGAGTGTTTTGGTTTTAATTGTGGCCATTTTTGTGGCCGTTGAAAGAGATGACTATGTCCACCTGGGCTTGAACACTGGTGTGATTCCCCTTAGAGACTGAGTTCTGGAACTGATCTCAAAGAAGTATTGCCATGTATTGTGTTGGGATTTTAGGAGGCCACGCATGAGAGTCGCCCTTAGAAACTGAGATCTAGGCCCAGGGTGGCTTTCCGCAGAGCACTGGAAATCTCAGGAAGGATATCACATGATTTTATTCTTAAAGACTTGGCAGCCATCATTGCAAGTCAAAACACACATGGACCTCACATTGTAGACCTCAAATGCCTTGCTTAATGTGACCTTATAGCCTGTCTTTGGGAAGCCTTGCCTGTTAGAATTCTCTAGAGCTTTCATTGAAATGAGCTTCTTCTCCATTTAATGGTTCCTGAATGAATTGAAAACCACAGTGCCTCCTACTGCATCCTTGAAAAATGGCTAGATGAATACCATTAAAGTTTGAAAATTCCCATGACCTGGTGGCACTGGAGAACCTTTGGATGTCCTATTGCTGATCATGAGTGTACCAGACAGAGCCTTCATTGACTGGGTTTCATGAAAATTGTGTAGAACAGAGATGTCAGTAACTTGGAGCCTGATCAGTAGTCGGCCTAGAGCAGTGGTGTGCAGGTGTGTGATAAAACATCTGTGGTGGGGTGATGTGGATATGCCATTGGCTTCCAAATGCTTTGTGACTGATATGGTGCAGCCACCATACCCTTGTATGTAAAGGAATCTTGTTATATGGAGAGGTTTCAGGGAAAAGTTTAGAATCAGATTGCAATGGTCAAGGGGGCAATATATGTGGGATATAAGCCTGGTTGGTGCATTCTCCTGCAGACCCTTACCCACCACACGTGACAGAACTCCCTTCAGCACTGCGTCCCAGTTGAACTCCTCATACTTTGTGAAGTAAATACCAAACTTCCAGTGCAGCTGCAAGAAACACCACGAAAAGTGGAGGATGACCAAATGGCTTCACAGTCCACACTGGGAGATACTTATGACCCAGTGACAACAGTTTACCTATAAAGTGAGAATTCAGCCCTGCTGCCACATGTTCATTGGAAAATAAGAAACCATGTCCTCCAGGTCACATAGATGCAGACCCAGCTTTGATGTTCTCACTACAAAGGAAGCTAAAGCTCCTGTCATCAACATATATTTCAAATGCCTAACCTCAGAGGCAGTTTCTCAAGAACCCTAGGCCAGCAGAATCCATGTTTGTGAAGTTTTTACCATATCCCTTACTTTTGGAAACTCCTCTACAACCTCCAAGGTTGTGAACTCCTGAGCATTTTCCATTCCCGATTTGTATTCACAGATTTTCTAACTCTTCTCTTCTAATTGTGTCTTACTTGGGGTGAAGAAAATGTCAAGGCATTGTTCTGAATGAGAGTGGAAAGATTTGGGGGTAGCACATATTTGCAAACACATTGGATTCATTTTCCAATTTTCCATTTGAAATACTGAATCCCTGACTGTCAGGGGTAGAAAGAATTCTTCTTCAAAGAACAGCTTGACACTTACAAGAAACAGCCCCCAGGAGACATCCTGTCTTGGAGACATCCTGTCGCCATCTGTGTCCCTGAGACATCCTGTGGCCATGTTTCTTCCTGAAACATCTTGAGTTTATCTCGACTTGTGAGGACATCCATGAAATGCCAAAAATAGAGCTTTCCCAAATCCAGCATATAAATACCCCTGTGTGAACAATAAAAAGTTTGCATCTTGATCAGAACTTCTGTTTTGCTGTCATCTCTCTTGTGTCTTGTCCTTTCATTCCTCCCCATCTAGGTTCGCTGCCCACGTTGATGTGTCCTTCTGGCCGAGACATCTGGCACCCACTGAATGGGGCTCAAGCCTTTTACTGAGGGGGAACCCCATCCTCCTGGAAGACTTGGTCAAGCGGAGCTCGTGATCGCCTCAGCAGACACCACCAAGAGACAGATCCAGGAGGAGGGTGGGGATGATGCTTGGTGAGTGACCCACCATGGGACAAGCAGTTTCGTCACATGATTTGTTTTTGTCAGGCCTCAAGGAGTCCTTCAAGACATGGGGGGCACGTGTTAAGAAAAAGGAGTTAAAATTTTTCTTTTCATATATAGGAAAATTGTGTCCATGGTTTCCCCTTGAAGGGACCATTGATGGCAAAAATGGCTTACAGTAGGAGACTGTTTAAAAGATTATTATGAATCTTTTGGCCCAGAAAAAGTGCCAGTTCACACCTTTTCTTACTGGAACTTAATTAATTAAATTCTTAAAAGTTCACCCTTTGATAATGGTACCTTACAACTTGTCAGGATTGGGGAAGAGACTATGCAAAAGACCTCTCGTCCCCCTCTGCATGCCCATCATTAGTATAGACATAGACACTTCTCAGTCTCCCCAGGACCCTGGGAACCTTCCTGGTCCGGCTCAAAATACGACCATAATGAATAAGGCTCCAAAGATTAAAAACTGCCTTTATCCAGTTTTAAATCCCAGAGACACATTGACCCCTGGGGAGGAGGCTCTCTTGGAGAAGGAAGCAGCTCTCTACCATTCAGAAGACCCGCCACCTCTCAGGACCCTTCCACAGCCTATAGGACTTACACATCCACCTCCCTCCTATTTCCCTCCTGCCTTTTGTGCTCTGAACTTTCAGGGGCCAAGTGCCCCCCCAGATATTTTTTCCCCACTTCCCCTGCCTAACCTCGCTCCCTTGCCAGTGTCCTTCCAACATAGACGGGAACAGATCCAACTTTTCAAAGAATTCAGATCCCTTGACTCTGAGCTCTGTTCATTAGCCTTAGGCACGGAGTCAACGCAAGCTGGCCCACAGAGGTCTAATACAAAGGCAAAGCCGCTCCATCGGCCTGTTCTCGCCTTCCGAGTCACCACCAGTCAGATAGATAAGCCTGCCCAGTCTGAGGTCAAAGACTTAGACGAGGATCAAGAGGAGGAAGTGGGGGAAATGGATGAAGGAGATCAGGACTCAGAGGATGAGCAGTTCACCCCTAGGCAGGAAAGAACCCAGAGTCTACAAAAAATTAAGCCTATGTTTTCTTAAAAAACTTAAAAAGGCTTGTCCTCACTATGGCCCCATTGTGCCCTACATGTTGGCTTTATTAGAAAGCCACAATGCACAATGGCTTACTCCCAATGATTGGAAATGTTTAGACCAAGCTACCCTCAGTCCCGGAGACTTCCTGTTATGGAATGCAGATTTCAAAGAGCAATGTCTCGAAATTGCTCAAAAAATTTTAACTAAGACCTCCTCTGAATCTGGGACTTAAGGTAGTGGGCAATGCGCCTTTTGACACTAAAAATAACAGAAATGTTTCCCTGCTGGACTCTTGGCGCAGACTCAGATGGCTGGCTTACCTGCTTGGTGACACCTCCCTCAAATGGCCTCGGCTACCAATTCCCTGGCAAAAATTCGACAAGGGTCAGATGAGCCTTATAGCCACTTTGTTCCCCGGCTTAACCTAGCTGTGGAATGCTTGCATGGACCAAGCAAATGCGAAAGCACCTTTGTAAAACATCTTGCCTTTGAAAATGCCAACTCAGCATGTCAGGATGTTCTTCGACCACATAAGGATAAAGGGAAACTTTCTGACTTTATTAGACTCTGTGCAGGGGTGGGTGCAGCCCATGCCATGGGTCTCGCTTTAGGGGCAGCCTTTACCGAGGCCTTTCACAATCCTGGCTCATGTAATTGATTTACTTGTAAACAACCTGGCCATTTTGCACGTGAGTGTCCGACAGGCAAACAAAGCCTAGGAATAGCGTCTCCTCAAACTGGGGCTAAACCGCCCCCAGCTACCCTTTTCCCTAGATGTGGTAAAGGTCATCACTGGGCCAGTGAGTGTAGATCTAAGACAAATGCCCTAGGACAGCCTATTTCTTCCTGCTTCTCGGGAAACTCCTTGCGGCGCCAGCCCCTGGACACAACATCCCCCAGGACAAACCCAGGGGCAATAAGGTTTGTTCCCTACCAAACTCCCAACCTACCTCAAAATCCTTCTCCACAATTGCCTCCCTCCAACTAGCCACCCCAGGCAGCGCAGGATTGGACCTCTGTGCCACCACCGATACAATATTAGACTCAATGCAAGGGCCCCAGATAATACCCACTGGAATTATGGGTCCTCCTCCATCTCATACGTGTGCCCTTATTCTTGGAAGAGCCTCTACTACCATACAAGGTGTTCAGGTCTTCCCTGGCATTAATGATAATGATTTCACTGGAGAAATAAAAATACTGGCCACAGCTATTAATGGAGTTGCCGCCATCCCAGCAGGAAAAAGACTTGCACAATTAATACTTCTTCCCTTGGATTCAGGAGGCATTTTCACCACCCAAACCTACCTTGGGAGACTGCCTCCTTGGGCTCTTCTCATGTGCATTGGGTTCAGCCCATTTCTCACAATAGACCCACCCTTACCTTACTTCCTGAATGAAAGGAATTCCAAAGAATTCTACATATTGGAGCTGATGCCACAATTATTTCTCAAAAATACTGGCCATAAGGTTGGCTCCTCACTCCATCCTTGACTGACCTTAAAGGGATAGGACAATCAAAAATACTCTGGTCAGCTCTATGTCTATTAGTTGGACTGATTAAGAGGGTAATAAGTCAACTGTCACTCATTTCGTTGATACTGACCTCCCTGTTAACGTATAGGGCCGAGGTATTTTGAGTCATTGGAAGTTATTCTTGCCAGTCCCAATTCCATGGTGACTCATCAAATGCTTCGTATGAATTTTGTTCCTGGTACAGGCCTGGGGAGACTGAAACAAGGACTGATGGAGCTTATACAACCCATACAAAAAACAAATAAATATGGATTTGGGTATTCGGATTTTTAGAGTCGGTCCTTGACCCTCCTGTACCCCATGTAGATAAAATTATTTGGGAGACTCAGAATCCTGTGTGGGTGGATCAGTGGCTCCTTACCCAAGAAAAATTGGAAACTGCCTCCATGTTAGTGCAGGACCAGCTGGCAGCCGGCCATGTAAAGCCCTCAACCTCACCATGGATTACTCCTATTTTTATTATCAAGAAAAAATCAGGCAAGTGGCGTCTTTTACAATATTTGTGTGCCATTAATAAAGTTATGCGCCCGATGGGAGCACTACAGCCAGGCATTCCCACACCAGTGGCTATTCCCAAAAACTACTGTAAAATGGTTATTGAATTAAAAGATTGCTTTTTTACCATTCCTTTATATTTTGAGGATAGACCCTATTTTGCCTTTAGTCTCCCTCGCATTAATTTTCAGGGCCCTATGCAGAGATTTCAATGGAAGGTTCTTCCCCAAGGTATGGCCAACAGCCCTAGTCTTTGCCAAAAATAAGTTGCTCAAGCAGTAGACCCTTTGAGAGTGCGATGGCCACAAAATTATATTTTACATTATATGGATGATTTGTTAATTGATGCACCTAATACCCATGACCTTAATAATTGTTATTTCGACTTTTAGAAAACCCTCACTACCTTGGGACTACAGATAGCTCCTGATAAGGTTCAAACACAGGACCCTTATACCTATTTGGGCCTTAAACTTCAAGATAATCAGATCCAAATTCCTTAAATACAACTATGTGTGGACTATCTTCACACCCTTAATGATTTTCAAATATCACTGGGGGTATTCAATGGCTAGGAACATATTTAAAATTACCCACTTGTGTACTTTTTCCCCTTAATGATATTTTGAGATGTGATTCCCACCCCCCCCTCAAAAGCTTACTCCCGAGGCATGACAGGCATTAAACCAAGCCACAGAAGCCATTGCCCAACAGTTTGTTGCACAAATTTCTTATAACTTTCTTCTAGTTCTGGTTATTTTCCACACTCCTCATACACCCACAGGAATATTTTGGCAGCGAGATCCACATTTTAAAACTAAAGGCTGCCCCTTGAGTTGGGTCTTTGTACCCACCACATCCTCCAAGGTTATTACTGTTTATCTTGCTCAGGTAGCTTCTATTATTATTAAAGGTTGTTTGCTTTCTCAACAACATTTTGGCGAAAACCCTGATAATATTTTAATTCCATATACTAAGGACCAAACCCAATTTTTACTACAGACAGAGAATGAATGGGGTATTGCCCTATCAGGCTTTTTGGAAACAATTGATAACCACCTCCCCAATGACCCCCTTTTAAATTTTGTCCAGTTACATCAATTTATTTTTCCCAAAATTACTCAAAAGGCTCCCATTCCTCAAGCACTAACTGTCTTTACAGACGGTTCCAGTAATGGCCGTGCAGACTTTGTTGTCAATAACAAGCCTACCACCTTTGATACTGTCTATCAGTCAGCAAAGTTTGTGGAATTGTTTGCCATAACACAAGTTTTCATAACATGTTTTGGTAATTCTTTTAATATTTATGCAGACAGTGCCTACATTGCTCATTCTGTGCACCTGCTGGAGATTTCACCCACCATGAAGGCTTCTTCCAATGCCCCCTTTTTGTTTCACCAGCTTCAGCCGCTAATTCAGGCCAGAAAAACACCCATTTTCCTTAGGACACATCATGACACACTCTGATCTTCCGAGCCCTCTAACACAAGGTAATGCCCAAGCTGATGCAGCAACTCGTTCCATCTTTCCAAATTTGTTGGCTCCATTCAAAAGGCCATGGAGTTACACAATCTTCACCATCTAAATTCCCAGAGCCTTCGATTACTTTGTAAAATTACCATGCAACAGTCATGAGAAATAGTAAAAGCATGCCCTAGTTGCACTGTCTCCCTCCCCATTTAACACTTGGGAGTTAACCCCCGAGGATTACTGCCCAATCAGGTTTAGCAAATGGATGTTACTAATTTTACTGAATTTGGAAAAACCAAATATATATACGTTTCTATAGATACCTTCAGCAGCTTTATTTTTGCATCACCACATTCTGGAGAGGCTACCAAAGATGTCCTTTCTCATCTTGTTTCAGCCTTTTCCGTAATGGGCAAACAAATACATATTAAAACAGATAATTGTCTTGCATATACCAGTGCCAAGTTTAAACAGTTTTGTGCTGCCTTTCAAATTTGTCATACTACTGGAATTCCATACAACCCTCAGGGACAAGGCATTGTGGAATTTGCCCAGCTTACCTTAAAGACTTGGCTATCCCGCCTTAAGGCTTCTGTCCTTGTATTTAACACTCTCAGGGATCGCCTTAACCATAAATTCTTGGCCCTTATTTTTCTTACCCTAGACAGTGAAGGCCATTTGGCTGCACACAGACACTGGCATTCCTTGTCCAATTCTGTTCGCACACCTGTTATGTGGCGCAATCCCATTACAAATAAATGGAAACGCCTAGCACCTATCCTCATCTGGGGATGAGGCTCAGCTTGTGTTTTGGACCAAGAGCAAGCATCCCCAAGATGGTTACCAGAACGACTGGTTAAACAGGTTAATGACTCACCTCAACCCAGGGACGGAGGCCCTCCCCCTGAGAACAAATTTTCCTCTTTTTCAGATACAGCCAAAAATCTGTGCGAGGATCCTGCTTAAGGCACTTCTGCTGAACAGGTTTGAACACGGAGGCCTTAGCCCTCCACCTTCCAACATCATGGAGTACCTTTTAGCCCCACCCTCCTTCGAATGCAAGTGAGAATCTTGGACTGAGGCTCCCAATAGTTAGACCCAGATTGCTGACTGCATGACTAAGGTGGCTTACCCCTGTGCTGAGGTTGACCATAAACTTGGAGGAGTTCATCAGCCTAAATGGGTATGTGTTAACAAGCCAAAGATATTCCCCCTAGTACAGGTAAAGCTCTCCAAAATTGTTCTGCAACTTGTACGCATACCCAGGCGATGCATGTCTTTTGTTATGTGTCGGCTTCAATTTGTGTTAACAAACTGGGAGAAAAATTTTTTGAAGCCTCCCTAACTAAAACTCATGCAGCAGGGGGGACCACTATTCATAATATCGCCGTTCTCTTTGACCAGGGAGGAGATGGAAAATACACAAAGCTACAGGCAGCTGGGTGCCAAGGCCCTGTCGGTAAACCTACCTGCTGGCCCATTAAGGCCCCTACAGGGGTCTCTGATGGTGGAGGACCCACTGATGCTGTCAAGCATCCTCAGATAATCAAACTTTTGAAACCCCAAATCCCTGAGCTCACAAATCATCCCTTAATGTAGCCTAAATCCCAGTTCCCAGGTTTAGATACCAATACATTAGATATTTTGGAAACTACATTCTCCTAGCTTAATAATTCAAACCCCACCCTTGCTGGTGATTGCTGGCTCTGCATGACAACAGGGGCAATCTTGCCTATGGCAGTTCCTATTAATTCTATCATGGACAATGATAATACATGCCAACCCGGATTGCCTTTTAAAGTACAGCCTATAGGCACTTTTAAATTATGTCTTTTAGGTGCGATGCAAAATAATACCTATGATATTGATGATGGAGTTACTTCCTTTGGAAATTTCTCAACAGTATAAAATTATTCCTCACCCACCCTATCTCTTTGTCCCCCCAATGGCACAGTGTTTATGTGTGGAGAAAACTCGGCCTTTCCAGGCTTCCAGCGAATTGGACCATTGGCTGTGTTCTTGCCTTATTACTTTCTGATATAACTATTGTCCCAGGAGATGAACCTCTACCCATTCCTAGCCTAGACACCTTAGTCAAAAGACATAGGTGGGCAATACAGGCCTTACCACTCATTGCCAGCCTTGGAAAAACAGCTGCTGTGGGTACAGGGACAGTGGCTTAGGCACGGCTATACACTCTTACCATCGCCTGTCTCAACAACTTATAAATTATGTACAAACTCTATCAGGAACCATTAAAGATTTCAGGAGCAAATAGACTCCCTGGCAGAAGTGTTCCTTCAAAACACATGAGGCTTAGATTTGCTGACAGCTAATCAGGGAGGTATTTGCGTGGCCTTAGGGGAACGATGCTACTTTTGTGCCAATAAATCAGGCATAGTATGCACTAAAATTAAGCAGCTTCAAGAAGATCTAGAAAAGAGACAAAGGGAACTATTTGAAAATCCCCTCTGGACTGGGCATAATGGATTTCTACCCTACCTCTCCCTATTAGGCCCTTTGTTGGGTTTACTTTTAATGGTGTTCATAGGACCCTGCATTATAAACAGGCTGGTACAATTTATTAAAGAACAGATTAATATTTTGGCCTCTAAGCCCATACAGGTCCACTATCATCGTCTGGAGATGAAAGACAGCACTGCCAACATTTAAAAGAATGTTCTACCCTTCTCACAGGCTTATTAAGCGATGAAATCTCATAGTAAAACTGCTCGCTCGGATCAGGAGATATTCTAAGGCATCCTAGAGAAACAGAGCCTCTATCACACCCTAAATACATGGCCTGAAAGGTATGGCTGAATATTTTTATAAGAAAGGGGGAGATGTCAGGGGCTAGAAGGAAGCTCTCCTTCAAAGAATAGACTGACACAAGGAACAGCCCCCTTGGAGACAACCTGCCTGGGAGACATCCCGCAGCCATCTATCTCCTTTAGACATCCCGCTGCCATCTGTCTTCCTGAAACATCCTGAGGTCATCTCACCCTGTGAAGACATCCAGCAACTGCCGATAAGAGAGCTTTCCTATCCTCAGCATATACATACCCTCTGAGAACAATTAAAGTTTGCAGCATGATCAGAACTCCTGTCTTGCTGTCATCTCTCGTGTCTCTTGTCCCTTCATTCCTCTCTAACTAGGACCGATGCTAAGTTGATGTTTCCTGCCGACCGGGCCACCTGACACTAACCCATAATTTCTTAGACTCTGATTACTAATCCTAATATGATGGAGAAAAATAACCCAAACAGAATAGAAACACAAGCAGTTCAGAGAAGGCATGGGGTATAGTTGCACTTGTCTTTTGCATGATATAGGGTAGGTGTTATAAATCTAGTTAATTATTAATTGAAATAGTTCTCCATGTGTTTTCAAAGTTAACAAATATGTGAATTCCTGTCTCCCTTTCTCTGTAGCCTATCCAGCATATTTATTTTTATATGCGCATATAGAATCCTACCTGGTATCACACGTGCATTCTTGTGAGGTGGCTGACTTGAAAGATACAAATTGTGAGAATAGATCTCTCCTCCTAAACGCTGTTGGAACAGAAAATTCAACCAATGGGTGAGCTTCCTAGTAGAACATTATACATAAATCCATGTTCAGTAAAATAAATATTTTTGCATCTGTGGATGATATATATTTCATGATGAATTTTGATTGGCATATATATTGCTACTTTTTATTGTCTGTGTTATATATATATATACACTCTCAATATTTTTCAAAATATGTGTCTTGTATATACTACCTGAATTCATTCATGTTCATCTATGTGGATTTATAATCAACTTTTCACAATATTATTCTCAGAAATATTCATCCACCTTAATTACATATTTGTTTCCTAGTACTGAAAACTAACTTCAGTGAATGGTGCATACAATCCTAATATTTCTACAGTAACTGACCCAGTTTAACATCAATGCAGGTAGATTCCTCTTGGATATGATGTCTATTTTGAAGTTCATTTTATTCAACACTGGTACATTACTATTTGTTCAGTTTATACACATCATAGGATATATGTTTCATCAACAACTTCAATAATTTAAAGGATTTTGATTCACTTTCAATCATTTCCTGCTTCAGAACACATGTAATCCTCCACGTTACTTGACTGTTCTTTTCATGAGACTTCTTTGTAAACGCATTTTTTTCGATTTCCATAATCATTTTGAAGCAAAACTCACACACTCTTCATGATAAACCATAACCCTAACATTACCATTAGATGTATAACTGGTTGGAATGAATGATTGCATATAAATATATGATTTCCTTGTTTATTTTCAGATATCAATTCAATCCAATATTTTAAGTTTGAAAAAGTTATATTATTTATTCACAGTATGGTCTATTCATGAATTATCTCTATATTCATAGAAACAGAATAAATATATTTGTAACCTCAATACTAATTTTTTCATCTTCAAAATGTTGCTCCCTGAAATGGTGGAAGAAATAATCATGTCACCTGATCTACATAAACAATTTATCAGAGTAATATTCTGGACACAAAAAGAAGAGGTCACACTTATGATTGTATCAAAGCTTAAATGGAAAGTGAGCATAGATTACTAAAAACATTCATGTTCAGGGTGCCTAATGCTCTCAAATGTCAATCCTATTGGTGACTACTTATTTGTTTCTTTCTAAGACTATATATTGAACCTCAACCCTGTTGCAAATATCTAATCCTATCACTCACTTTATACCTTGCCTGATTTCCTAATGTCTCTATTGATGTCTGCTTTCCTAAATATTTTCCCCAGTTCACCATTGTGACTGACTCTTCACATGTGCTGACATTTACATTCACTCTCTACCCAATACCCTATTGCTAAAGAACTTTTAGTCCAAATCCTGTACTCACTCTTCTTCTGAAACTTATCAAATATCTTCCTAATCCTACCGACTATCCCTTTTCTAGTGGATATTCAATTCTACATTCAATCATCCAAGGTACAAGGTCCTATGCCTTTGATTATCGATTTATCTGAAACACCTGTGCAGAACGTATTTCAAAGCTAAGTATCCCAATCAATAGCGCAATGCCCTTCTGGGCTTCAAATCTTACCTAGATTTTTGTTTTCATACTTAAATTTCACCTATATATTCTTATAAATATCACAGGTTCTCAATACCATTATTCATCAAGTAGAATAATTCCTAACCCAAATCGAACCTGTTATTAACCCTAACCATACACTGTTCCCTCAATCTAACTTTACAGAAGAGCAGGGATAGTGTTGGTCTTACAATACAGGAATGTAGGGAATCTTCCACCTGTTGGAAAACTCAAAAGTCCATGAAGAAGTTATCCCTGGAGAAGATGTAGGCAGCCATGAAAGACCTGAGAGAGCAAAGTCATTGTCCATTGCAAACAACCTGGTCAGAATGAAGGGTTGTGTCTGAATCAGCCTCTCTGTTCTTAATGTAGAGAAGATGGACCCAAACAGTCCTGTTTGGAGAGCTGTTCCCGGGTGCCTATGGTTGAAATACCATTCTAACTTGTGAAAGTGTCACAGGAAGTAGGGCAGCCTCGATCTCATTTGACCTTTGGAAGCAACTGTTAGGACAAAGTGGTTGCCAAGGCAGTGACCTTATTCAGTTCCTGAAGGAAGTGACCTCACCTCACTTCCTTGGTGATGGAACTCTCGGAACTTGGGATCTAGGAAGCAAGGCACCAAGAGCCTGTCACACTCCCAGTTCCAGTGGGCTCACTTGTTTGGATTTACCAAGGACATAGTCAGTCTTTCTTGCTACTTACAGATATGAGGATGGCAAACTGCCAGGAAAGCTCAGAAGATGGGCCTTTCCTGAGAAAGCAGCTAGTGGCCCACCGCTGGCTCCTGACAAGTTCACAGAGTTGGTTAAGGAGACCAGAACTGAGACAGGACTTGCCATTTCCGGGAAATATGTTAGCCCACCAGTCAGAGGACACTCTGGATAGTCACAGACCTATTTTGTGGAAGGTGGTGCCTCTGTGGTTGTGGGTGTGGGTTTGTGGTTTTGTCTCATGTTCTGAGAATAGGTAGGAAAGGCGGTTTGTTTGGTTAGGAGTGAACTGTTTCTAGTAAGTCGTTTGACAATGCAAGTGTTTCTATGTCTGTGTATCCCACTGTGTCCATAGTTTTAGACATTAGAGAACAGAATGCATGAATTGTTGTGTCCTGTCTAGTAGAAAGCTTCACAGCATTCATCCTGCCGAATTTATGAATGGATTTCGGCTTGCCTTATCGATGGGCAACACGTGCTATCTTCCAAAATTCCTGCATTCTTCCTGAATTCTGGCTACTCTCCAGAATAGGCTCATTTTTTTGAGTCCAAGATATGTACCAGTTCCAAGCCCTGTGACATGTCCATGTACTGGATAGCTGAAGGGAATGGCGAGCATCTCAGAAAACTCAGATATAAGTGTGACCATGATAGTCTCAGTTGAGAAACCCTGCTTTGGGCCTTTTGCTTACCCATTGTTCTGTTGCCCTGAATGTCAGGAAGGTCTTTGCCTCAAGCCACCCTTTTGTGAAGCCGGAAGAAAACAGGTTGAAATGAAAATGAATGGACATCACCTGTGGATCTTTGCTTAATTTTTTTGGAAATGGAAGTGTCTGAATCAGCCTCTTGGTCCTGTTTGAGGCCGTGGCTTAGATTCTCATCACCTGAAGGATCTAAAGAAACATCCCATGTGTGCAACCAAAACAAAAATGGCCAAAAGTGCAGTTATTGTGGATGAAGTCTCCCCCCTTTCTCTGTGAGTTTCCTGACCTCCATCAAGTTAGAATAGGGATCCTTTGTGTCAAATGATTTCTTCAAAGCCCTACAGAGGCTAGCCCAAAAGTGCTTGGGTTTTCTTATGGCTCCAATTCACATAAAGATTCTAAACCGCACAGTCAGTAGGCCTCAAATTGGAGAAGAAGAGAAGTATTAACAGCAGGCTTATTTGAACACTCCTGGTTCACAGGAATGGTGACCAGGCCACCCTGAATTTAGGCAAATGAGGGGCAAGAGAGATTATTTAGGAGACTGTGTTGGGCTTCACCCCTCATGGAAACTTCCAGCCAGAGGTTCCGATATTTGTCTATAAAAGAAAGAACATGAGGACCATGTGGGAGTGTTTTTGTTTTAATTGTGGTTGTTTTGTGGTGGTTGGAAGAGATGACTGGGTCCACCTTGACATAAACTCTGGTGTGATTCCCCTTAGAGACTGAGTTCTGGAACTGACCTCAGGGAAGTATTGCCATTAATTGTGTTGGGATTTTAAGAGGCCACGCATGAGAGTCGCCCTTGGAAACTGAGATCTAGGACCAGGGTGGCATTCCACAGAGCACTGGGAATCACAGCCAAGATATCACATGATTTTATTCTGAAAGACTTGGCAGTCATAGTTGAGAGTCAAAACACATGGACTTCACATTGTAGACCTCAATGGGCCTGGCTTCATGTGACCTTTTGGCCATTCTTTGGGAAGCATTGCGTGTGAGATTTCTCCAGAGATTTCATTGAAATGAGCTTTGTCAAATTTATGTTTCTGGAATGAATTGAAACCCACCCTGCCTCCACCTTCATTATTGAAACATGGCTAGAAAAATACCATGAAATTGTTGAAATTCCCATGACCAGCTTGCACTGGAGAACCTTTGGATGTCCTGTTGCTGATCATGAGTATACCAGACAGTGCCTTGATTGAGTGGGTTTCATGAAAATTGTGTAGAGCAGAGATGCCAATAAGTTGGAGCCTGATGATTAGTGGGCCTAGAGCAGTGGTGGGCAGGTGTGTGATAAAACATCTGTAGTGGGGACATGTGTATCTGCCATTGGCTTTCAAATGGCTTGTGACTGACATTGTGCAGCCAGCAGTCCCTTCTAAGAAAAGGCATCTTGTTATATAGAGAGGTTTCAGGGCAATGTTAAGAATCAAGTTTCTATGGTCAATGGGGCAAGCCATGTGATATAGAAGCATGTTTGGTGCATTCTCCTGCAGACAGTGACACACCACATGTGACAGAATTGCCTCCAGCACTGTGTTCCAGTTGAACTCCTTGTATTTCATGAAGCAAATACCAAACTCCCATTGCAGCAGCAAGAAACACCATGAAAATTGGAGGATGACCAAATGGCTTCACAGTCCACACGGGGAGACACTTAGACCCCAGTGGCCACAGTTTACCTACAAAGAGAGAATTCAGCACTGCTGCCTCATGTTCATTCGAAAATCAGAAACCATATCCTTTAGGTCACATAGGTGCAGACCCAGCTTTGATGATCTCACTACAAAGGAAGCTAAAGCTCCTGATAACAACATATGTTTCAACTACCCAACCTCAGAGGCAATTTCTCAAAAAGTCTTTAGGCCAGCAGAGCTTCATGTTTGTGGAGTGTTTACCCTGTCCCTTATTTTTGGAATATTCTCTACCACCTCACAGGTAGTGAACTCCTTAGCATATTCCATTTCAGATAAGTATTCACAGATTTTCTAACTCTTCTCCTCTAAGTATGTCTTACTTGGGGCGAAGATAATGTCAAGCCATTTTTCTGGATGAGAGTGGGAAGATTTTGTGTAGAAATTATTTGCATACACATTGGATTCATTTTCCAATTTTCCATTCGAAATACTGAATCCCTCACACTATCCCCTACCCTACTAGACTCTGACTACTAATTGTAATATGATGGAGAATAATAACCCAAACAGAATAGAAATACAAGAAGTTCAGAGGAGGTATGGTGTATAGTTGCACTTGCCTTTTGCATAATATAGTGTAGGAGTTATAAATCTAGTCAATTTTTTGTTGAAATAGTTCTCCGTGTGTTTTTAAAGTTAAGAAATATGTGAATTTCTTTCTCCCTTTCTCTGTAGCCTATTCAGCACATGTATATTTATATGCACATATAGAATCGTACCTGGTATCACACGTACATTTTTGTGAGGTGACTGACTTGGCAAATACAAATTGGGAAAAGAGATCACTCCTTCTAAATGGTGTTGGAACTGAAAATTCAACCTATGGGTAAGCCTCCTAGTTGAACAACATTATTCATAAATCCATGTTCAGTAAAATGAATATTTTGGGGTCTGTGGATGATATGTATTTCATGATGAATTTCGATTGGCATATATATTGCTAGTTTTTAATGTCTGTCTGTGTGTGTGTGTGTGTGTGTGTGTATGTATATATATACATATATATACTCTCCAGATTTTTCAAAATATGAAATATATGTGTCTTATTATGCACTCCCTAAATTCATTCATATTCATGAATGTGGATTTATAATCCACTTTTTAAAAAAATATTCTCAGAAATATTCATCCACCTGAAATACATATTTTTTCCCAGTACTGAAATATGTCTTCAGTAAATGGTGCATCCAAATCCTAATATTTCGACATTGCATGATGGCCATGAATAGAGTGCATCACACCCAGTGTACCATGCCACTACGCAGGTGAATAACGAGTTAGAACGACAAAAAACTATCTTGTTAGGATCTTACAGCAAAATTGGTGTGCACCGAAACATAGAAGAATGATTTCCACCACCGAGGTCCGGTAATTGAGTCTCAAACACTAGCCACCTGTGCAACCGGAGATCAGGTCTGACTGATCCGCATGGCCTGCCCCGTGGCTACAGATGGTTTGGCACCATCGAGAAGCGACCAGCAAGCAGGGAGAAACGTTGCTGCGGATTCTGTGGAATCCTGCCGGCTGAGCATCCACCGAGCCCCCGGCTGAATTCGGGATTTCAGACAGGGAAGTAAGCAGTACATTTCTATCCCCCAAAACGGAAACTCCACCAAGGAAACCAATGGCTACCATCTTGGAAAGCTGAAGTAACCACCGCCACTCCCCGACAGATTGCAACAATAAAACAGGTGTGTGTTTCTCAGCTCATCTCCCATACAGAGGGGAATTCGCATAAAATCTCTCCTAGGCTTTCCAGGGGAGGGATTATCAGAGCAAGCCTCCATAAAGATGGGGGGAAAATTAGAGGCACCTGACCTTCATCTCCCCTTCCCATCAGCGGAGAAAATGAAACCTGTCTAGCAAGCACTGGGGGAGGGGCAAGCAGAAAAAATTAAAACAATAGAGTGCCAGGCTTCCCAATAGACACCCTCCCCACCCAACAAACAGCAGACCCAGAGTACAGTTTGAGCTGCCGAGAAGCATCACTCAGGAGAAATCTGGTCTTGCAGCAGAAATCAGGACTAGCAGGAGAAACCAGGGGACTAGAGGCCAGGCCCTTCTGACTGGGTGGCTGGAGAACACCGGCCCGCTGCCAGTGCGACTGGGCAACTGGAGACCGCCTTCCTGCCAGCGACAGCCCACCCGCTGACCGCATGTCTTGACGGCTGGAGACCGCGTGCCCGCCGGCGACCGAACGCGCGACTGTGTGGCTAGAGATCACCCACCCGCTGGCGACAGCCCACTCGCTGCCCGCACAACTGGGTGGCTGGAGACTGACCACCCGCCAGCGACCGGGAGCTGAAACCAACCAGAGACAGTCCAGTCCCACCCCCCCCATTCGGACACTCCAGCAAGGAGCCTGGGGCCCGCCATAACAGAGAGGTGACATCACTGGAGCTTGGTCGTCGGAATTCCTTAACAGCGGAATCCACTTTAGCAGGCATAGTCTACCAACACAAAGGAGAGACAACAGAGATATATAAAACCAAAACAAATCTATAGAAGAGAGCAGAAACACAGCAATCAAATAGAGCTGGAAAGTAATGTGAACGTCATGAAAAAACAAGGGAAAAAAAGGTGTACAAACAATGCAGGACAACTTAATACTACAGGAGGACCTAGAAGCATCAGAAACAGGGATAGGGAAAAAACTCAAGGCATACCTAACTCAGATGGAAAGGAATATTAGAGAAGACATGAGGCAGCAAGTCCAAGCAATAAAAGTATATTTTGAAAATGAATTAAACAAACAAATTCAAATGGCAAACAAGGATAAAGTAGGACACTATATACTGTTAAAAGGAACCATCCACCAACAAGATATAACAATTACCAATTGGTATGCACCAAACAATTGAGCTGCAATGCTCATAAAACAAACTCTCCTCAAGTTTAAGAGTCAAATAGACTACACCACAATAATTATGGGTGACTTCAACACACCACTGTCGCCATTAGACAGATCCTCTAGACAAAAACTGAATAAAGAAACTATAGAATTCAACAGCACAATCAATAACCTAGACTTCACGGACATATATAGAATATATCAACCATCATCAAGTGGATATACTTTCTTCTCAGCAGCAGCACATGGATCCTACTCAAAGATAGACCATAAATTATGCCATAGGGCAACTCTTAGTAAATATAAAGGCATGGAGATAATACCATGCACCATATCTGATCATAATGGAATGAAACTGGAAATCAATTATAAAAGAAGAAAGGAAAAATCCTACATCACATGGAAAATGAACAATATTCTACTGAATTATCAATGGGTTACAGAAGACATAAAGAAGAAGATAAAAAAATTCTTAGAATCAAATGACAATAGAGACACAACATACTGGAATCTATGGGACACAAAGAAGGCAGTTTTAAGAGGGAAATTCATTTCTTGGAATTCTTTCCTCAAAAAAAGAATAAAACAACAAATAAATGAACTCACACTACACATCAAAAACCTAGAAAAGGAAGAGCAAAACAACAGCAAATGTAGTAGAAGACGAAAAATAATTTAGAGCAGAAATCAACAAAATTGAAACAAAAAAATTGAAAAAAATTGATAAAACTAAAAGTTGGTTCTTTGAAAAAATAAATAAGGTCGACAGGCCCTTAGCCATGCTAAGGAAGAGAAGAAGAGAGAGAACTCAAATTACTAACATACAGAATGAAAAAGGCAATATCACAACAGACACTACAGAAACACAGAAGATAATTAGAAAGTATTTTGAAAACCTATATTCCAATAAAATATAAGATAGCGAAAATATCAATAAATTTCCTAAGTCATACGATCTGCCCACATTCAGTCAGGAAGACACACACAATTTAAACACACCAAAAACAAAAGAAGAAATAGAAGAAGCCATCCAAAGACTACCAACCAAAAAAAGCCCTGGACCTGATGGGTATACAGCGGAGTTCAACAAAACCTTCAAAGAGAATTAATACCAATACTTTTCAAGCTCTATCAACAAATAGAAAAATAAGGAGCTCTTCCAAATCCATTCTCTGAGTCCAAAATCACTCTGATCCCAAAACCAGACAAAGACACTTCAAAAAAGAAAACTACAGACCAATATCTCTAATGAACTTGGATGCAAAAATTCTCAATAAAATCCAGTTGAATCGAATACAAGAGCATATCAAAATAGTTGTGCACCATGATCAAGTAGGATTCATCCCTGTGATGCAAGGTTGGTTCAATATATGGAAATCAATAAATGCTATTCATCACATCAATAGACTTAAAGACAAGAACCATATGATCATCTTGATAGATGTAGAAACAACATTCGACAAAGTTCAGCATCCCTTTATGTTCAAAACACTAGAAAAACTAGGGATAACAGGAACTTACGTCAACATTGTAAAAGCTGTATATGCTAAACCTCAGGCTAGCATCATCGTACATGGAGAAAACTGAAGGCATTCTCTCTAAAATCTGTAACAAGACAGGGATGCCCTCTATCACCACTTCTATTCAATTTAGTTCTTGAAATACTAACCAGAGCAATTAGACAAAAGAAATTAAAAGCATAATTAAATTTAAGGCATAAAATTAAAGGCATAAAAATAGTAAAAGAGAAATGCAAATCAAAACAACCCTAAGATACCAACTTACTCCAGTAATATCAGCAGCCATTAGGAAGTCAAAGAACAATAAGTGTTGGCGAGGATGTGGGGTAAAGGGTACACTTGTACACTGCTGGTGGGATGGCAAATTGGTGAGGCCAATTTGGAAAGAAGTATGGATATTCCTGGGAAAGCTGGGAATGGATCCACCATTTGACCCAGCTATCACCCATCTTGGACTATTCCCTGAGGATCTTAGAAGAGCGTACTATAGGGATACTGCCACATCAATGATCATAGCGGCACAATTCACAATTGCTAGACTGTGGAACCAACCTAGATGCCCTTCAATAGATGAATGGATAAAAAATGTGGCATCTAAACACAATGCAGTATTACACAGCACTAAAAAATGACAAAATCATAGTATTTGCAGGGAAATTGATGACATTAGAGCAGATTATGCTAAGCGAGGCTAGTCAATCCTTAAAAAGACAAATGCCAAATGTCTTCTCTGATATAAAGAGAGCAACTAAGAAAAGAACAGGGAGGAAGAGCATGAGAAAAAGATTAACATTAAACAAAGACGAGTGGGGGGAGAGAAAGGGAGAGAGAAGGGAAAGCTTATGAAAATGGTAGGAAACCATCAATGTTATACAAAATTACATATAAGATGTTGTGAGGGGAAGTGGGGGGAAACAATGGAGAAAACTGAACAACAGCAGATGAGGTAGAGAGGAAAGATGTGAGGGGAGGAGAGGGTGGATAGTAGGGGATAGGAAAGGTAGCAGAATACAACAGTCACCAATATGCCATTATGTAAAAATGTCAATGTGTAACCGATGTGATTCTGCAATTCGTATTTGGGAAAAAAATGGGAGTTCATAACCCAATTGAGTCAATTGTATAAAAGATGATATATCTTGAGCTTTGTAATGTTTTGAAAAACCAATAAAAATAAATAAATAAATACAGGTTTAAAATTGAGTGGGAAGAAATCAGCTAAAAATGGGTTGAGATGCATTCATTTTGCTATGCAGAAACTTTGTTTTGTGTAGTTGTAAATATCACAAATTTATTTTACCAGAAAATGCACATAAATTGAGATTAAAGGATAATTCACCTAACTTCATGAAAAATTCATAGCATTTCCTACATTTTTCATATTTCATTTTTTTCGTGAATATTTTGTCATGGACCAGGTCTAGTCTTAGGCTGTTCTTCCAGAATACTACCTCATCTGACAAATTGGTAAAATGTGTTGGATTGTTCTTTTCATCTTTTATTTAATAGTTTTTAGCTGATAATGTGTATTTTTCCTTATCTTTATTTGGACATACAAACCCAACTATATCTTTGCATTTTATGTTTTACTGGGGAAGAAACACATCAAAAGCTCTTTGTTATATGTATCAACAATCAAACATTTAGAGCATGCAATTATTCTTAATTTTGCATGAACATATTTTTGTACCATTTTTCTTACAAAGATGTAGTATTATGAATAATGTCCCTACTGTAATAAGTAACTACTTACAATAAGAATTAAACAATTGACTTTATATCAATTATGAACATAAAAAGTACTAAAATAAGTATTTGGCAATTAATACACAATTGATAGAAATTGAAATCACAAGAAAGCCATTTAAAATGTCAGTGCATATGGTCCTTTAATAAAAGGTTGTTCAAATAAAATTACTCTAATCCATAAGAGTTAATATGCCATATTACACCTTAATGTGATATAAAACCTTAAATTATCAGTATTGATAAATAAGAATGAGTCCTGTTTACTTAAATATGTTTATTTGATTTTCACTGTAAGATGTTAATTCTGGAAGAATTGAGAATTAAGAAAGACTTGGTCTATATTATTTCTAACAGGAAAATCAAAGTACTTTTAAATATATATGTGTGTGTGTATATATATATATATATATATATATATATATATATATATATATATATGTAATGCATATGCATGAATATAGATACATATGTATAATAAATGTATGGTGATATATCTATCAGGTGATTATAATTTTTAAATTTTCTAAAGAAAAAAGAATGACTATAAAAAAACAGTCTTAAATTTAAATTTCATAGCATTCTACTGTTTGTAATGACATGAGAGAAAAATAGATATGGAGGGGAAACAAAAAAAAGGGAGAGAAGAGGAAAAATGAGGAAGAAAATGAGTAAAGAAGAGGGAGAGGAGTGTATGATGTTAAGATAAAAGTGGAGGGGCTGGGTTTGTGGCTCAGTTGTAACATGCTTGTCTAGCATGTGTGAGGCACTGGGATCTATTCTCAGCACCACATACAAAGAAACATAATGAAGGTCAATCAACAACTGAAAAAATAAAAAATAAAAAAGTTGAAATATTACGAAAATTCCAAGCTTTTATGAATGTTAAATAAAAAAATTATGTTCCAAAGCCTTATGTAATTTCTAGACTACCAAAAATAGTCACTAAATGTTAGATTATTAGTGCTATAACTAAAAATCCATTGATCTTTCCTCTGCATTCTCTGTTTTGGTTTTAATTGTGGTCATTTGTTTGGCTGATGGAAGAGATGACTGGGTCCACCTTTGCTTGAACTCTGGTGTGATTCCCCTTAGAGACTGAGTTCTGAAAATTACTGCAGAGATTTATTGCCATGAATTGTGCTGGAATTTTTGGAGGCCATGCATGATAGTGGCCCTTGGAAACTGAAATCTAGGCCCAGGGGGCTTCCCACAGTGCACTGGGAATCTCAACCAGAATATCACATGATTTTATTCTGAAAGACTTGGCAGCCATAGTTGAGAGTAAAAACAAACATGGACCTCACATAGTATACCTCAATGGACCTGGCTTCATGTGATCTTTTGCCCACTCTTTGGGAAGCCTTGCCTGTGAGAGTTCTCCGGATCTTTCATTGAAATGAGCTTCCTCACCATTTAATGTTTCCAGAATGAATTCAATCCCACAGTACCTCCAACCTCATCCTTTAAAAATGGCTAGATAAATATCATAAAGTTTTTGAAATCCCATGAGCAGGTGACACTGGAGACACATTGGATTTCCTGTGGCTGATCATGAGTGTACCAGACAATGCCTTGATTGACTGGGTTTCTTGAAAATGGTGTAGAACAGAGATGCAAATAAGTTAAAGTCTACTGAGTAGTGGGCTTAGAGCAGTGTTTTGCAGGTCTGTGATAAAACTTCTGTGGTGGGGTCATGTGGATCTGCCAAAATGCTGTAAATGACATGGTGTAGCAAGCAGACCCTTGTATGTAAAGGCATCTTGTTTAATAGAGAGGTTTCAAGACAATGTTCAGAATCAGGTTGCTATGGTACAAGCAGGCAATCTATGTGGGATAGAAGCCTGGTTGGTGCATTCTCCTGCAGACCCTGACGCACAACATGTGACAGATCTCCCTCCAGCACTTTGACCCAGTTGAATTCCTTTTATTTCCTTAAGCCAATACCAAACTCCCAGTGCAGCAGCAAGAACAGCATGAAAAGTGGAGGATGACCAAATGGCTTCACAGTCCACACGGGGTGTCACTTAGCCTCCAGTGGCAAGAGTTTATTTACAAAGAGAGAATTCAGCCTTACTGCCTCATGTTCTTTGGAAAATAAGAAACCATGTTCTGCAGGTCACATAGATGGAGACCCAGCTTTGGTGGTCTCACTAGAAAGGAAGCCATAGCTCCTGACAACAACATATACTTCAAGTGCCCAACCTCAGAGGCAGGTTCTCCAGAAGTCTTTAGGCTGGCAGATCTCCATATTAGTGCAGTTTTTGCCCTGTCCCTTACTTTTGGAAACTCCTCTACCACCTCCAAGGTTGTGAACTCCTTACCATGTTCCATTCCTGATATGTATTCACAGATCTTCTAACTCTTCTCCTTTAATTGTGTCTTACTTGGGGCAAAGGTAATGTCAAGGTATTGTTCTGAATGAGAGTGGGAAGATTTTGTGTAGCACATATTAGCATACACATTGGATTCATTTTCCTATTTTACATTCGAAATACTGAATCTCTGACACTAACCCATACCCTACTAGACTCTGACTACTAATCCTAATATGATGGAGAGAAATAATGCAAACAGAATTGAAATACAAACAGTTCAGAGGAGGCATGGTGTATAGTTGGATTTGACTTTTGCATGATAAAGTGTAGGTGTTATAAATCTAGTCAATTTTTAATTGAAACAGTTCACCATGTGTTTTTGTAGTTAACAAATATGTGAATTCCTGTCTCCCTTTCTCTGTAGCCTATTCAGCAAATGTGATTTTATATGCACATATATAATCCTACCTGGTATCATACGTATATTTTTGTGACTTGGCTGACTTGGAGATACAAATTGTGAGAAGAGATAACTCCTCGAAACGCTGTTGGAACTGAAAATTCAACCTATGTGTGAGCTTCCTAGGAGAACAACATTGTACATAAATCCATGTTCAGTACAATAAATAATTTTGCAACTGTGAATGTTATATATTTCATGATGAATATCGATTGGCATATATATTGCTATTTTTAATATCTCTGTGTGTGTTTTGGGGGTGTGTGTATATATATATATATATATATATATATATATATATATATATATATACACTCTCAAGATTTTTCACAATATGAAATATGAAATATATGTGTCTTATATACACTACCTAAATTCATTCATGTTCATGTATGTGGATTTATAATCAACATTTCACAAGATTATTCTCAGAAATATTATTCATCCACCTGAACTACATATTAGTTTCCTAGTACTGAAAACTAACTTCAGTAAAAGGTGCCTACAAATCCTAATATTTTTACAGTAATTGACCCTGGTAACATCAATGCAATTAGATTCCTGTGGGACATGGTGTGTATTTTGATGTTCATTTTTATTCAACACTGGTTCATTAATATTTCTTCAGTTTATGCACATCATATGATATATATTTCATCCACAAGTTCAAAAATTTATAGGCATTTGTTTCACTTTCAATCACTTCCTGCTTCAGAACACATGTATTTCTCTAGGTCTCTTTACTGGACTTTTCATGAGACTTCTTTCCAAACACATTATTTTCGATTTCCATAATGACTTTTGAAGCAAATGTCACACACTCTTCATTATAAAACCTAACCCAAATATACAATTAGATGTGTAACTGGTTGGAATGAATGATTGTATATCAATATAAGATTTTATGTATATTTTCAGATATCAATTCAATCCATTATTTAAAGTTGAAACCAGGTATATTATTTATTCACAGTATTGTCAATTCATGCATTTCTTCTATATTCATAGACACAGGGTACAAGTCTTTGTACCCCAATAATAATTTATACATTTTAAAATTATTGCTCCCAGAAATGTTGGAAGAAATACTCATGTCACCTGATCTACATATACATTTTATCATAGTAATATTCGGGTCACAAAATGCAAAGGTCAAACTATGATTGTACCAAAGCCTAAATTGAAAGTGAGCATGGATTACTAAAAACATCCATGTCCACGGTGTCTAATATTCTCAAATGTCAATCCAATTTGTGACAACATATTTGTTTCTTCCTCAGATTATATATTCAAACTCAACACTGTTGAAAATATCTAACCCTATCACTCACTTTATACTTTGCCTGATTTCCTAATATCTCTATTGATATCTGCTTTCTGACATATTTTCCGCAGTTCATCATTGTGACTGACTGTTCACATGTGCTCACATTTAAATTCACTCTCTACCCGAAACCCTATTGCTAGAGAACTTTTTGTCAAATTCCTTTACTCACTCTTCTTTCTAAAACTCCGACTATCTTTCTAATAATTCCGACTATCCCTTTTTGACTCGAAGTTCTCTTCAACATTGAATCATCCAACATACAAGGTCCTATGCCATTGTAGATCAACTTATCTGAGACAACTCTGCAGAAAATTATTCAACTCTAAGGATCCCAATCAAGGGCCCAATGCCCATCTGGGCTTCAAATCTTACCTAGATTTCTGTTTTCATACTTATATTTTACTAATATATTTTTGTAAATATTGAAGGTTCCCAATACCATTATTCATCCTGCAGAATGATTCCTAACTCAAATCGAACATGTTATTAATCCTAACCATACACTTTTCCCTCAATCTACCTTTACAGAAGATTATGGACAGAGTTGGTCTTATAATACAGGAATGTAGCGGATCTTCCACCTGCTTAGATCCTTAAAGGTCCATACAGAAATAATCCCTGGAGAAGATTTAGGCAGCTATGAAGGACATGAGAGATAAAAAGTCATCTCCATGGAATGGCTCACCGCTGGCTCCTAACAATTTCACATAGTTGGCCAAGGAGACCAGATCTGAGACAGGACACGCCATTTCTGGTGAACATAGTATGGCCCACCAGTCAGAGGACACTCCAGATTGTCACAGACCTACTTGGGGGAAGGAGGTGTTTTTGTGGGTTGGGTGTGCGTTTGTGGTCTTGTCTAATTTTCTGAGAATAGATAGGAAAGGCAATTTGTTCATTTTGGAGTGGACTATTTCTAGAAAGTCGTATGACAAGGAGTGTGTTTCTATGTCTGTGTATCCCACTGTGTTCGTGGATGAAGACATTAGAAAGAGCATGCATCAATGGATGTGTTCTGTCTAGTAGAAAGCTTCCCAGCATTCATCCTTCCCAATTTATGAATGGAATTGGCTTGCCTTCTGGATGGGCAACACCTACTGTCTTCCTAAGTTCCTGTTTTCTGCCTGAATTCTGGCCACTCTCCATAATAGGTGCATGGTTTTGTGTCCAAGATTTGTACCACCTCCAAGCTCTGGGACATGGCCATGTTCAGGATAGCTGAAGGAAATTGGAGCATCTCAGAAAACTCAGATATCAATGTGACCAGTAAAGTCTCTGTGGAGAAACCCTGCTTTGGGATTTTTGCATACCTATTTTTCTGTTGCACTGAATAACAGGAAGGTCTTTGATTAGGCCACCCCTTTGTGAAGCCTGAAGAAAACAGTTTTCAAAAGGAAATGATTGGGCATCATTTGGGGCTCTTTGATTAATTGTTTGGAAATGGATGTGTGTGAATTGGCCACTTGACCCTCTGTGAGGCTGTGGCTTAGATTCTCAGCACCTGATGGATCTAAAGAAAGATCCCATGTGTGGACCCAAATCCAAAATGTCCATAAAGCATTCATTGTGGATGACATCTCTTGCCTTCCTCTGTAAGGTTCCTGATCTCCATCAAGTGAGAATAGGGATCCTTTGCGTCAAATGAGTTCTTTAAAGCCCTGCAGAGTCTAGCCCATAGGTACTTGTGATTTCTCATAACTTCAGTTCACATAAAGAATCTAAATCCCACAGTCAGTAGGCCTCAAATTGGCATAGTTTAGCAGTATTAAAGGCAGGGCTCTATGATCATTCCGTGTTCAAAGGAAGGGTGTCCAGGCAACCCTGACTTGTGACAAATGAGGTGCAAGGGTGCATATTTGAACACTGTGTTGGTCTTCGCCCCTCATGGAAACCTCCAGCCAGATGTTATAATTAGTGTCTATATGGAAGAAGATGAGGGCCATGTGGGAGTGTATTGTTTTGAATTGTGGTCATTTGTGTGGCGGTTGGAAGAGATGTCTGGTTCCACCTGGGCTTGAACTCTTGTGTGATTCCCCTTAGAGACTGAATTCTGGAACTGTCCTCAGAGAAGTATTGCCATGAATTGTGTTGGGATTTTAGGAGGCCACACATAAGATTCAATCTTGGAAACTGAGATCTAGGCCGAGGGTGGCTTTCCACAGAGCACAGGTTATCTCAGCCAGGATATCACACAATTTTATTGTTAAAGACCTGGCAACCATAGTTCAGAGTCAAAACAAACTTGGAGCTCACATTGTAGACCTCAATGGGCCTGGCTTCATGTGACCTTTTGGCCACTCTTTGGGAAGACTTGCCTGTGATTGTTCTCCAGATCGTTCGTTCAAATGAGTTTCCTCGCCATTTAATGGTTTCTGAATACTTTGAAACCCACAGTGCCTCCAACTTCATCCTTGAAAAATAGCTAGATTAATACCACGAAATTTTTTAAATTCCCATGACCAGGTGGCACTGGAGAACCTTTGGATTCCTGTTGCTGATCATGAGTATACCACACAGTGCCTTGATTGACTTGGTTTCATGAAAATGGTGTAGAACAGAGATGCCAGTAAGTTGGAGCCTGCTGAGTAGTTGGCCTAGAGCAGTGGTGGGCAGGTGTCTGATAAAACATTTGTGGTGGGGCCATGTTTATCTGCCATTGACTTCCAAATGGCTTGTGACTGACATTTTACATCCAGCAGACCCTTGTATGTAAAAGCATCTTGTTATATGGAGAGGTTTCAGAGCAATGTTCAGAATCAGGTTGCTATGGTGAATGGGGCAAGCTCTGTGGGAAAGAAGCTTGCTTGGTGCATTCTCCTGCAGACCCTGACACACCACATTTGACAGAACTCCCTCCAGCACTTTGTCCCAGTGGAACTCCTTGTATTTCATGAAACAAAAACCAAACTCCCAGTGCAGCAGCAAGAAACACCACGAAAAGTGGAGGATGACAAAATGGCTTTCCAGTAAACATAAGGAGACACTTAGCACCCAGTGGCCACAGTTTACCTACAAAAAGAAAATTCAGCACTGCTGCCTCATGTTCTTTGGGAAAAAAGAAACAATGTCCTCCAGGTCACATAGATGCCGACCCAGTTATGATGGTCTCACTAGAAAGGAAGCTAAATCTCCTGACAACAACATATATTTCAAGTGCCCAACCTCAGAGGCAGTTTCTCAAAAGTCTTTAGGACAGCAGAGCTCCACGTTTGTGGAGTGTTTACCCTGTCCCTTACTTTTGGAAACTCCTATACCACCTCCAAGGTTGTGAACTCTTGAGAATATTCCATTGCTGATATGTATTCACAGATTTTCTAAATCATCTACTCTAATTGTGTCTTACTTTGGGCGAAGGTATTGTCAAGGCATTGTTCAGGATGAGAGTGGGAAGATTTTTGTGTAGCACATATTTGAATAAATATTGAATTATTTTACTATTTTCAATTTGAAATATGAATACCTGACACTAACACATACCCTACTAGACTCTGACTACTAATCTTAATATGATGGAGAAAAATAACCCAGACAGAATAGAAATACAAGCAGTTCAGAGGAGGCATGGTGTATAGTTGTACTTTCCTTTTGCATGATAAAGGGTTAGTGTTATAAGTCTAGTCAATTTGTAGTTGAAATAGTTCTCTATGCGTTTTTAAAGTTAACAAATATGTGAATTCCTATCTCCCTTTCTCTGTAGTCTATTCAGCACATGCATTTTTATATGCACATATAGAATCCTACATGGTATCACAGGTACATATTTGTGAGGTAACTGCCTTGGCAAATACAAATTGTTAGAAGAGATCACTTCTCCTAAATGCTGTTGGAACTGAAAATTCAACCTATGGGTGAGCTTCCTAGTTGAACAACATAAATCCATGTTTAGTAAAATCAATATTTTTGGATCTCTGGATGATATATATTTCATGGTGAATTTCGATTGGCATACATAATGCTACTTTGTAATGTCTGTGTGTAGGTGTGTGTATATATATATATATATATATATATATATATATATATATATATTCACTCTCCTTATTTTTCAAAATATGAAATATATGTGTCTTATTATACACTTCCTAAATTCATTCATATTCATGTATGTGGATTTATAATCAACTTTTCACAAGATTATTCTCAGAAATATTCATCCACCTGAAATACATGTTTGTTTCCTAGTACTGAAAACTAACTTCGGGGGATCATATGATGTCGGCGATGGGAGTTCATCTCCCCCATGTACCGCGTCACTTAGCGGGAGAATGACGAGTTAGAACGGCTAAAATCTATCTTGTTAGGAATTTCCAGGAAAATTGGTGTGCTCCAAAACGTACAGGAAGGTTTTCCATTGCACAAGGACCAGCTATGGGGGCTCAAATGCCAGCGATTCGTCCACATAGAGGGTCACGCTGCTTTTTCAGCAAATTGCCCCACAGCTAGAGTCTGCAGTGCGTGCTGGAAAACGACAAGAGAGCAACGCAAAGATACAGCCCTGCGGATTATGCGGGCTCCTGCCACCTGTGCAATCACTGTGCTCAGTGCTGAATTCTAGGTTGGAAACGGGGAAAAGAAGCGGTCCAATTCGGTTCTGCACATCGGTCAGACCACAGGGGAAGCCAGCGGCCACCATCTTGGAGAGTTGATGTCACCATCCCTGTTTTCGACTGATCACAGCTCATTCAGATACAGAACAGGTAATTTCAGGCTGCCATTCGCCTGCATCTCGCAGACAAATTACTCAGGGTCAGTGCTAAAGAACCCACGGAAATTGCTTCTTGGATCCTGCTCCTATCAGAACATACACCGAGCCTGGAACGGCTGAATTCCTGGTCCCAGAACTGCTCTGGCCCAGGGCTAAAGAACCCACGGAAACTGTTTCTTGGTCTGGGTCCTGCTAAATACTGTGGAGGTATATGCCAACTGAGCCTTCATAGGAAGTGGCAACAGGATTGAGAAGGGGCTTGTGAGGGCTGGTCAGGACTCACCCGTTGCTTTGGTCACCCGGCAAAGGGAATGAATGCTGCCATTCACATGGGATACCAACATGGCAGAGATCTGATGTCATCACAAAGCGGTGATTGAGATAACTTCATCGATACCAGCGGCGACAGAAACAGTCGGTCTCGTGGTAAAGAAAGTGAGTCACAAACATCCGAGTCTCTCTCACTTTGTCATCAAGCCAGAGGTGTACAGCAGAGCCGCCGCATGTGCCCGGAAAAGGCCCAGCGACCCACCGGCGTGGTAGTCACGTCACCCCAATTGGAGTAGGGGCAGAGCAGTCCCGCTGCCCGAGCCTGCAAGGTAGGCAGACCTGCGACCGACCAGCGGAACACGCCCCATGGCCTGCTGGCATGGTAGACACGTCACCCCAATTGGAGTAGGGGCAGAGCAGAGTCTTCACTCGCGCCTAGTACAGGCCCAAAGGCCTGCCAGTGTGGTATTCACGTCACCCCAATTGGAGTAGGGGCAGAGTAGAGCCGTCACCCATGCCTGCAAGGTAGGCAGACGTGCGACAGACCGGCAGAACAAGCCCAGCGGCCTGTCAGCATGGTAGACTGATCACCCCAATTGGAGGAGCAGCACAGCCGCCGACCGCATCTTCAATGGAGACTTTTCCACTATACAAGAGCAATATAAATAAATAGGGGGAAAATTTCAAAAACACAACAGTTTCACCAAGCAGAAAGAAACGCGAGCAGTACCAAAAGACAAGGAAAGAAAGGACCACAACCAATGCAGGTCAACTCAACTTTAGAAGAGGTAATGGATGCAGCAGATTGAATGTCAGATAAAGAATTCAGGATATACATGCTTCAGATGATCTGAAATGATCTCAAGGAAGACATTAGACAGCAAAATTAGACAATGAAAGATCACTTCGACAATGAATTACATAAAAAAAATCCAAGTAGCAAAGATCAATTATACAGGGAGATAGAGGTTATAAAAAGCAAACAAACAGAAATCCAAGAAATGCAGGAAGCAATGAACCATCTTGAAAACTCAATTGGGAATACTACCAGCAGAGTAGAATACTTAGAAGATAGAACATCAGACAATGAAGACAAAGTATTTCAACTCGAAAAGAACATAGACAGCTCAGCAAGACTGTTAAGAAACCATGAGCAGAACATCCAAGAAATATGGGATAACATAAATAGACCAAACTTAAGAGTCATTGGGATACAGGAATGTATAGAGGTCCAAACCAAAAGAATGAGCAATGTATTCAATGAAATAATACGAGAAAACTTCTTAGACTTGAAGAATGAGACAAAATCCCAAATCCTAAAAGTCTACAGGACACCGAATATGCAAAATCAAAAGAGATCCACACCTAGACACATTATAATGAAGATGCCCAACATACAGAATAAAGAGAGAATTTTAAAAGCTACAAGAGAAAGGAAACAGATTATATTTAGTGGTAAACGAACCAGGATAACAGCTGATCTTTCAAAACAGACTCTGAAAGCTAGAAGATCCTTTAATAACATGCTTCAAACACTGAACAAAAATGGGTTGCAACCAATAATCATGTATCCAGCGAAATTAAGCTTCAGATGGAAGATGAAATTAAAACCTTCCACGATAAACAAAAGTGAAAAGAATTGGCAGCTAGAAAACCATCTTTTCAAAACATCCTCGGAAAAACATTACAGGAAGAGGAAATGGAAAATAGAAATGAAAACCAACATTTGGAGGTAGGACATTAAAGGGGGAAAAATAATCAGAGAGGGAAACAAACCATGGTTAGTAACATAAATAAACAAATATGGCTGGAAGCACAACCCATATCTCAATAATAACCAAAAATCTTAATGGCTTAAGCTCACCAATTAAGAGACACAGGCTTGTAGAATGGATCACAAAACAAGAACCAACAAAATGCTGCCTACAGGAGACGCATTTGATAGGAAAAGACATACATAGACTGAAGGTGAAAGATTGGAATAATCATATCACTCATATGGACTTCGGAAACAAGCAGGAGTGCCCATACTCATATCAAATAAAATAGATTTCAAGCCAAAGTTAATCAAAAGGGATAAAGAGGGACACTACATACTACTCAAGGGAACCATACACCAACAAGACATAACAATCATAAATATATATGCTCCAAACAATGGTGCAGCTATGTTCATCAAACAAACTTTTCTCAATTTCAAGAGTCTAATAGACCACAATAAAGTAATCATGGGAGACTTGAACACACCTCTCTCACCACTGGACAGATCTTCCAAACAAAAGTTGAAATAAGAAACTATAGAACTTAATAACACAATTAATAACCTAGACTTAATTGACATATATAGAATATACAACCCAACATCAAGTAGTTACAGTTTTTTCTCAGCAAAACATAGATCATTCCCAAAAATAGATGATATATTATGTCACAGGGCAACTCTTAGACAATATAAAGGAGTAAAGATAATACCATGCATTTTATCTGATCATAATGGAATGAAACTAAAAATCAACGATAAAAGAAAGAAGGAGAAATCATTCATCACTTGGAGAATGAACAATAGGTTACTGAATGATCAATGGGTTATAGAAGACATCAAGGAGGAAATTAAAAAATTCTTAGAGATAAATGAAAACACAGACACAATATATTGCAATCTAAGGGACACATTGAAAGCAGTTCTAAGAGGAAAATTCATTGCTTGGAGTTCATTCCTCAGAAAAAGAAAAAACCAACAAATAAATGATCTCATACTTCATCTCAAAATCTTAGAAAAAGAAGAGCAAAACAACAGCAAAAGAAGTAGAAGGCAAGAAATAATTAAAATCAGAGCTGAAATTAATGAAATGGAAACAAAAGCAACAATTGAAAATATTGACAAAACTAAAAGTTGGTTCTTCGAGAAAATAAATAAAATTGACAGACCCTTAGGCATGCTAACAAAGAGAAGAAGAGAGAGAACTCAAATTACTAGCATACGGCATGAAAAAGGCAATATAAAAAGAGACATTTCAGAAATACAGAAGATAATCAGAAATTATTTTGAATTCTTATACTTCAATAAAATAGAAGATAGTGAAGGCATCGTAAATTTCTTAAGTCATATGATCTGCCCAGATTGAGTCAGGAGGATATAGACAACCTAAACAGACCAATATCAGTTGAGGAAACAGAAGAAACCATCAAAAGACTACCAACTAAGAAAAGCCCAGGACCGGATGGGTATAGAGCAGAGTTTTACAAAAGCTTTAAAGAGGAACAAAAACCAATACTTTTCAAGCTATTTCAGGAAAAATGCAAAAATCCTCAAAAAATTTTGGTGAATCGGACACAAAAACATATCAAAAAAATTGTGCACCATGATCAAGTAAGATTCATCCCTGGGATACAAGGCTGGTACAATATACGGAAATCAATAAATTTTTTTCATCACATCAATAGACTTAAAAATAAGAACCATATGATCATCTCGATAGATGTGGAAAAAGCATTTGACAAGGTACAGCATTGCTTTATGTTCAAAACTTTAGAAAAACTAGGGATAACAGGAACATACTTCCATATAATAAAAGCAGTCTATGCTAATCCTCAGGCTAGCATCATTCTGAATGGAGAAAAATTGAAGGCATTCCCTCTAAAATCTGGAACAAGACAGGGATGCCCTCTCTCACCCCTTCTGTTCAACATAGTTTTAGAAACACTGGCCAGAGCAATTAAACAAACTAAAAAAATAAAAGGCATAAAAATAGGAAAAGAAGAACTTAAATTATCACTCTTTGCAAAAGACATGATTCTATACCTAGCAGACCCAAAGGGTCTACAAAGAAACTATTAGAGCTAATAATTAAATTCAGCAAAGTGGCAAGATATTAAATCACCATGCATAAATCAAAGGCATTCCTGTATATGAGTGAAAAATCCTCTGAAATGGAAATGAGGAAAATCACTCCATTCACAATATACTCAAAAAAAAATAAAATAAAATACTTGGGAATCAACCTAACAAAAGAGGTGAAAGACTTAAACAATGAAAACTACAGAACCCCAAAGACAGAAATAGAAGAAGATCTTAGAAGATGGAAAAATATACCCTTTTCATGGATAGGAAGAACTAACATCATCAAAATGGCAATATTACCAAAAGTTCTCTAAAAGTTTAATGCAATGCCAATCAAAATCCAAACTGCATTTCTTGTAGAAATAAAGAAAGCTATCATGAAATTCATATGGAAAAATAAAAGACCCAGAAGAGCAAAAACAATGCTAAGCAGGAAGTCTGAATCTGGTGGTATATCAATACCAGACTTCAAACTATACAACAGAGCAATAGTAACAAAAATAGCATGGTACTGGTACCAAAACAGGCGGGTGGACAAATGGTAGAGAATAGAGGACACAGAAACCAATCCACAAAACCACAACTATCTTATATTTGATAAAAAGGCTAAAAGCATGCAATAGAGAAAGAAAAGCATCTTCAACAAATGGTGCTGGGAAAACTGGAAAACCATATGCAACAAAATGAAACTGAATCCCTTTCTCTCGCCATGCACAAAAGTTAACTCAAAATGGATCAAGGAGCTTGATATCAAATCAGAGATACGGCATCTGATTGAAGAAAAAGTTGGCTATGATCTACATACTGTGGAGTCTGTCTCCAAATTCCTTAATATGACACCCATAACATAATAGTTAATTACTAGAATCAACAAATGGGACTTAATCAAACTAAAATATTTTTTTTCTCAGCAAAAGAAACAATAAGAGAGGTAAATAGGGAGCCTACATCCTGGGAACAAATCTTTACTCCTCACACTTCAGATAGAGCCCCAATATCCAGAATATACAAAGAATTCAAAAAATTAGAAAATAAAATAACAAATAACCCATTCAACAAATGGCCCAAGGACCTGAACAGACAATTCTCATAGGAGGACATACAATCAATGCACAAGTACATGAAAAAATGCTCACCATCTCTAGCAGTCAGAGAAATGCAAATCAAAACCACCCTACGATACCATCTCACTCCAGTAAGATTGGCAGCCATTATGAAGTCAAACAACAAGTGCTGGTGAGGATGTGGGGAAAAGGGTACACTTGTACATTGCTGGTGGGACTGCAAATTGGTGCAGCCAATTTGGAAAGCAGTGTGAAATTTTTTGTAAAGCTGGGAATGGAACCACCATTTGACCCAGCTATTCCCCTTCTCGTTCTATTCCCCGAAGACCTAAAAAGAGCATGCTACAGGGACACTGCTACATCAATGTTCATAGCAGCACAATTCATAATAGCAAGAGTGTGGAACCAACCTATATGCCCTTCAATAGACGAATGGATAAAAAATGTGGTATTAATACACAATGGATTATTACTCTGCATTAAAAAATGACAAAATCATAGAATTTGCAGGAAAATGGATGACATTAGAGCAGATTATGCTAAGTGAAGCTAGCCAATCCCTAGAACACAAATGCCAAAAGTCTTCTATGATATAAGGAGAGTAACTAAGAACAGAGTAGGGATGAAGAGCATGAGAAGAAGATTAACATTAAACATGGATGAGACATGGGAGAAAAAGGAAGAACGAAGGGAAATTGCATGGAAATGGAAGGAGACCCTCATGGTTATATAAAATTACATACAAGAGGAAGTGAGGGGAAAAAGAAAAATAATACATGGGGGAGAAATGAATTACAGTAGAGGGGGTAGAGAGAGAAGAGGGGAGAGGAGGAGAGGGGAGGGAGGATAGTAGAGGTTAGGAAAGGCAGCAGAATACAAGAGACACTAGTATGGCAATATGTAAATCAATGGATGTGTAACTGATGTGATTCTGCAATCTGTATACAGGGTAAAAATGGGAGTTCATAACCCACTTGAATCAAAGTGTGAAATATGATATATCAAGAACTATGTAATGTTTTGAACAACCAACAATAAAAATAAAAAAAAAGAAAAGTAACTTCAGTGAATGGTGCACATGAATCCTAATATTTTTACAGTAACTGACCCAGTTCAACAACAATGCAAGTAGATTCCTATGGGACATGATGTGTATTTTCATGTTCATTTTTATTCAACACTGGAACATTACTATTTATTCAGTTTATTCACATTCACATTATAGAATATATATTTCATCTACAAATTAGCAAATTTAGAGTCATTTTTAAAATTTCAATCACTTCCTGCTTCAGAACTCATGATTTCCTCGATGTTCCTTGACTGGTCTTTTCATGAGACTTCTTTCCAAACACATTATTTTCGATTTTCATAATCACTTTTGAAGTAAAACTCACACAAACTTCATGATAAAATATAACCCTAATATTAACATTAGGTGTATAACTGGTTGGAATGAATGATTGAATATCAATATTAGATTTCTTATATATTTTCAGATATCAATTCAATCCATTATTTAAAGTGGATCCAGTTATATTATTTGTTCGCAGTAAGGTTTATTCATGCATTATCTGTATATTCATAGAAACGGGTAGACCTCTTTGTACCCCAAATACTAATTTATATGTCTTCAAAATATGGCTCCCAGAAATGGTGGAAGAAATAATCATGTCACCTGATCTACATGTACATTTTTTCACAGTAATATTCTGGAAACCAAATGCAAATGTCCCACTTAGGATTGTACGAAAGCCTAAATGGAAAGTGAGCATAGATTACTAACAACATCCATGTCCATGTTGCCTAATGCTCTCAAATGTCAGTCCTATTGGTAACTACATATTTGTTTCTTCCTAAGATTATATATTCAACCTCAAGGCTGTTGAAAATGTCTAACCTATCACTCACTTTATACTTTGCCTGATTTCCTAATGTCTCTATTGATATCTCTTTTCCTACATATTTTCTCCAGTTCATCATTGTGTCTGACTCTTCATATGTTCTGATATTTACATTCACTTTCTACCCGAAAAAATATTGCTAAAGAATTTTTGTTACATATTCTATACTAACTCCAGTTGCTAAACCTAACGACTATCTTCCTAATCCTACCGACTATCCCTTTTGAATGGATGTTCTCTTCGGCATTCAATCATCCAAGGTTCAAGTTCCTCTGCCATTGTATATTGATTTATATGAGACATCTGTGCAGATATAATTCAAAGCTAAATATCCCCATCTAGGTCCCAATGCCCTTCTGGGATTTAAATCTTACTTTGATTTATTTTTTCATACATATATTTCACCTCTATATTCTTATAAATATCGCAGGTTCCCAATACCATTATTCATTCAGCAGAATTATTCCTAATCCAAATCGAACATGATATTATCCCTAACCATACACTGTTCCCTCAATATAACTTTACAGAAAAGCAGGGAAAGATTTGTTCTTACGATACCAGAATGTAGGGGATTTTCCACCTGTTGAGAACCTCAAAGGTCCATGCAGAAATGATCCCTGGAGAAGATGTACGCAGCAATGAAGGACCTGAGAGACCAAAAGTCACCTTCCATGTCAAACAACTAGGTCAGGATGAAGGGTTGTGTCTGAATAAGCCTCTCTCTTCTTAATGTAGAGAAGATGGACCAAACCAGGCTTGTGTGGAGAGCTGATCCCGGGTGTCTAAGGTTGATATACCATTCTAACTTGTGAAATTTTCAAAGAAAATAGGGGCAGCCTCCATATCATGGGACCCTTGGAAGCAACTGTTAGGACAAAGTGGTTGCCAAGGCAGTGACTTCATTCAGTTTTTGAAGGAAGTGACCTACCTCACTTCCTTGTTGATGGAACTCTCTAAACATGGGATCAAGGAAGACAGGCACCCAGAGCCAGTCCCAATCACAGTCTCAGACGTCTCATTTGTTTGGAATCACCAAAGAAAGAGTCAGTCTTCTTGGTACTTACTGATGTGAGAATGGCCAAATGCCAGGAAACCTCCGAAGGAGGGCCTTTCCTGAGAAAGCAGGTAGTGGCTCACCGCTGGCTCCTGACAGCTTCACAGAGTAGGCCAAGGAGACCAGATCTGAGACAGGACAGTCCATTACCAGGGAACATAGTGTGGCCCACCAGTCAGAGGACACTCCGGATAGTCACAGACCTACTTGAGGGAAGGAGGTGCCTTTGTGAGTGTGGGTGTGTGGTTTTGTCTCTTTTCTGAGAATAGGTAGGAAAGGATGTTTTTTTGGTTTGGAGTGAACTGTTTCTGCGAAGTCGTTTGACAAGGTGAGTGTTTATTTGCCTGTGTATCCCACTGTGTCCCTGGTTGTAGATATTAGAAAAGAGAATGCATCAATGGATGTGTCCTCTCTAGTAGAAAGCTTCCCATCATTCATCCTGCCCAATTTATGAATGGAGTGCGGCTTGCCATATGGATGGGAAACACCTACTAACTTCCTAAGTCCCTGTTTTCTTCCTGAATTCTGGCCACTCTCCAGAATAGGCTCATGGTTTTGTGTCCAAGATATGTACCACCTCCAAGCTCTGTGACATGGCCATGTACTGGATACCTGAAGGGAATGGCCAGCATCTCAGAAAACTCAGAAATCAGTGTGACCAGGAACGTCTCAATGGAGATACCCTACTTTGCACCTTTTGCTTACCTATTGTTCTGTTTCCCTGAATGTCCGGATCTCTTTGTCTCAGGCCACCCCTTTGCGAAGCCTGAAGCAAACAGTTTTCAAATGGAAATGAATGGGCATCACCTGTGGCTCTTTGCTTAATTGCTTTGGAAAGGGATGTGTCTGAATCAGCCTCTTGGCCCTGTGTGAGGCTGTGGCTTAGATTCTCAGCCCCTGATGGATCTAAAGAAAGATCCCATGTGTGCATCCAAAACCAAAATGGTAAAAAGTTCACTCATTGTGAACGAATTCTTTTACTTTCCTCTGTTAGGAATTGACCTCCATCAAGTGAGAATAGGGATCCTTTTGGTCAAATGAGTTCCTCAAATCTCTGCAGAGGTGCGTGGGTTTTCTCATGACTCCAATTCACATAAAGAATCTAAACTGCACAGTCAGAAGGCCTCAAATTGGAAACGCGGAGCAGTATTAATGACAGGACTATTTGATCACTTCTGGTTTACAGGAAGTGTGTCCAGGCCACCTTGACGTTAGGCAAATGAGGGGAACAGGAGCTTATTTTGGACACTGTCTTGGGCTGCGCCCCTCATGGAAAACTCCAGCCAGACGTGATGAGTAGTGTCTATATGGAAGAAGATGAGGGCGATGTGGGAGTGTATTGGTTTTAATTGTGGTCATTTGTGTGGCGGTTGGAAGAGATGACTTTGTCCACTTGAGCTTGAACACTGGTGTGATTCCCTTAGAGACTGAGTTCTGGAACTGACCTCTAAGAAGTATTGCCATGAATTGTGTTGGGATTTTAGGAGGCCACGCATTAGAGTCGCCCTTGGAACCTGAGATCAAGGCCCAGGTTGGATTTCCACAGAACACTGGGAATCCCAGCCCGACTATTACATAAAATTATTCTTTAAGACGTGGCAGCCATATTTGAGTTTCAAAACACACATGGACCTCACATTGTAGATCTCAATAGGCCTGGCTTCATGTGACGTTTTGGCCACTCTTAGGGAAGCCTTGCCTGTGAGAGTGCTCCACAGCTTTCTTTGAAATTAGCTTCCTCACCATTTAATGGTTCCTGAATTAATTGAGTCCCACGAAGCCTCAACTTCATCCATGAAAAATGGCTAGATAATTACCATGAAATTTTTTATATTCCCATGACAGCTGGCACGGGAGAACCTTTGGATGTCCTGTTTCTGATCATGAATATATCAGACACTGCCTTGGTTAACTGGGTTTCATGAAAATGCTGTAGAACATAGATGCCAGTAAGTTGTAGCCTGGTGAGTCGTGGGCCTAGAGCAGTGGTATGAAATTGTGTGATAAAACATCTGTGGTGGGGCCATGTGGATATGCCATTGGCTTTCAAATGGCTTGTGACTCACATGGTGCAGCCAGCAGATCCATATATGTAAAGGCATCTTGTTATATGGAGAGGTTTCAGGGCAATGTTCAGAATCATGTTGCTATTATCAAGGGGGCAAGCTACGTGGGATAGAACCTTGGTTGGTGCATTCTCCTGCAGACCCTGACTCTCCACACCATAAAGAACTCCCTCCACCACTCTGTCCCATTTTAACTCCTTGTATTTCATGAAGCAAATACCAAACTCCCAGTGCAGCAGCGAGAAACACCACGAAAAGTGGAGGATGACCAAATGGCTTCACAGGCCACACAAGGACACACTTAACCCCCAGTGGCCACAGTTTACCTACAAAAAGAGAATTCAGCACTGCTGCCTCATGTTCATTGGAAAATAAGAAACCATGTCCTCCAGGTCATATATATGCAGACCCTGCTTTAATGGTCTCTCTACAAAGGAACGAAATCTCCTGTCAAGATCATATATTTCAAGTGCCCAACCTCAGAGGCAGTTTCTCAAAAAGTATTTAGGCCAGCAGAGTTCCATGTTTGTGGAGTGTTTACCGTGTCCCTTACTTTTAGAAACTCCTGTACCACCTCCAAAGTTGTGAACTCCTGAGCATTTTCCATTCCAGATATATATCTAGAGATTTTTTAATTCTTCTCCTCTAATTGTGTCTTACTTGAGGCGAAGGTAATGTCAAGGCATTGTTCTGGATTAGAGTGGGAAGATTTTTGTGTAGCACATATTTGCATACACATTGGATTCAATTTCCTATTTTCCATTAGAAAAACTGAATCTCTGGCACTAACACATACTGTACTACACTCTGACTACTAATCATAATATGATGGAGAAAAATAAAACAAACAGAATAGAAATACAAGCAGTTCAGAGGCGGCATAGTGTATAGTTAGACTTGCCTTTTGCATGATATAGCGTAGCAGTTATAAATCTAGTCAAATATTTTTTTGAAATAGTTCTCCATGTATTTTTAAAGTTAACAAGTAAGTGAATTCCTGTCACCCTTCTCTGTAGTCTATTCAGCACATGTATTTTTATAAGCACAAATAGAATACTACCTGGTACCACACGTACATTCTTGTGAGGTGGCTGATTTGGCAAATACAAATTTGGAGAAGAGATCACTCCCCCTAAACCTTGTTTGAACTGAAAATTCAAACTGTGAGTGAACTTCCTAGTTGAACAACATTATACATAAATCCATATTCAATAAAATGAATATTTTTGAATCTGTGGATGATATATATTTCATGGTGAATTTCAACTGGCATATATATTTCTAGTTTTAATGTCTCTCCGTGTGTGTGTGTACATATATATAGATACACTCTCAAGATTTTTCAATATATGAAATATGTGTCTTATTATACACTCCTTAAATTCATTCATATTTATGTATGTGGATTTATAGTCAACCTTTCACAACATTTTTTTCAGAAATATTCATCCACCTGAAATACATATTTGTTTCCATTCCAGATATATACTCACAGATTTTCAAACTCTTATACTCTAATTGTGTCTTACTTGGGGTGAAGGTAATGTAAAGGCATTGTTCTGGATGAGAGTGGGAAGATTATTGTGTAGCATATATTTGCATACACATTGGATTCAATTTCCTATTTTTCATTCGAAATACTGAATCCCTGACAATAAGCCATACCCTAATATACTCTGTCTTCTAATCCTAATATGATGGTGAAAAACAACCCAAACAGAATAGAAATACAAGCAGTTCAGAGAAGGCATGGTGTATAGTTAGACTTGCCTTTTGCATGATAAAGTGTAGGTGTTATAAATCTAGTCAATTTTTAATTGAAATAGTTCTCCATTTGTTGTTAAAGTTAACAAAGACGTAAATTCCTGTCTTCCTTTCTCTGTAGCCTATTCAGCACGTGTATTTTTATATGTATATATAGAATCCTAACTGCTCTCACAGTGAGGTGGCTGATTTGGCAGATACAAATTGTTGGAAGAGATCACTCCTCCTAAACGCTGTTGGAACTGAAAATTGAAACTATGTGTGTGCTTCCTAGTAGAACAACATTATACATACATCCATGTTCAGTAAAATAAATATTTTTGCATCTGTGGATGCTATATATTTGATGATGAATTTCGATTGGCATATATATTTCTACATTTTAATTTCTGTGTGTGTGTTTTGCATGTGTGTATATATACTCTCCTGATTTTTCAATATATGAAATATATGTATCTTATATACACTCCCTAAATTCATTCGTGTTCAAGAATGTTGATTTATAATGAACTTTTCACAAGATTATTCTCAGAAATATTCATCCACCTGAAATATACATTTGTTTCCTAGTACTGAAAACTATCTTCAGTAAATGGTGATAACAAATCCTAATATTTGTACAGCAACTGACCCAGTTTCACATCAATCAAGTAGATTCCTATGGGATATGATGTGTATTTTGACGTTCATTTTCTTTCAACACTGGTACATTACTATTTCTTCAGTTTTTGCAAATCATAGGATATATATTTCATCCACAAGTTCACCAGTTTAGAGGCATTTGTTTCACAATCACTTCCTGCTTCAGAACACATGTATTTCTCCAGGTTTCTTGACTGATCTTTTCATGAGACTTCTTTCCAAACACATTATTTTTGATTTCCATAATCACGTTTGAATCAAAACTCACACACACTTCATGATAAACCATATCCTTAAAATTACCATTAGATATATATCTGGTTGGAATGAATGATTATATCTGCTTTCCTACATATTTTTTCCAGTTCATCATTGTGACTGAATCTTCACATGTGCAGACATTTACATTCACTCTCTACCCGAAATCCTATTTGTAAAGATCTTTTGGTCCAAATCCTATACTCACTCTTCTTTCTAAACCTACTGACTATCTTGCTAATCCTAAGGACTATTCTTTTTGACTTTATATTCTGTTTGTTATTCAATCATTCAAGGTACAAGATTCTATTTTATTGTATATCGATTTATCTGAGACATCTGTGCAGAATATAATTCAAAGCTAAGTATCCCACTCAAGGGCACAATGCCCTACTTGGCTTCAAATCTTCCCTAGATTTCTGTTTCCATAGTTATATTTCACCTATATATTCCTGTAAATATCACAGGTTCCCAATACCATTATTCATCCAGCAGAATGATTCCTAACCCAAATTGAACATGTTATTAACCCTAACCATACTCTGTTCCCTCAATCTAACTTTACAGCAGTGCAGGGACAGACTTGGTCTTAAATACAAGAATGTAGGGGATCTTCCACCTGCTCAGAATCTCAAAGTTCCATGCAGAAATGATCCTGAAGAAGACGTAGACTGCTATGTAGGACCTGAGAGAGCCAAAGTCATCTTCTGTGGCAAACAACCTGGTCAGGATGAAGAGATGTGTCTGAATCAGCCTCTCTCTTTTTAATGAAGAGAAAATGGACCAAACCAGGCCTGTGTGGAGATCTTTCCCCCAGTACCTATGGATGATATACCATTTTAACATATGAATGTGTCACAGGAAGTGGGGGCAGCCTCCATCTCATGGGATGCAAGGAATAAACTGTTGGGACAAAGTGGTTGCCAAATCTGTGAGCTCATTCAGTTCACGAAGGAAGTGAACTAACTCACTTCCTTGGTGATGGAACTCTCTGAACTTTGGATCCTGGAAACCAGGCACCCAGAGCCAGGCCCAGTAACAGTCACAGAGGTCTCACTTGTTTGGATTAATCAAGGAGAGAGTCAGTCTTTCTTGGTACCTACCAGATGTGAGGATTGCCAAATCCCAAAAAAAGATGTGAAGAGGGGTTTTTCTGAGAAAGCAGGTAGTGGCTCACCGCTGGCTCCTGATAACATTACAAAGTGGGCCAAGGAGTCCAGATTTGAGAAGAGTCAGGCCATTTTGGGGGAACACAGTATGGCCCACCAGGCAGAGGACACTCCAGATAGTCACAAACCTACATGGGGAAAGGAGGCGCCTTTGTGGGAATGAGTGTGGGTTTGTGGTTTTGTCTCATGTTCTGTGAATAGGTAGGAAACGCGGTTTCTTTGTTTTGGGGTGGACTTTTTCTAGTAAGTCATTTGACAAGGCGAATGTTTCTATGTCTGTGTATCCCACTGTGTCCGTGGTTGTAGAAATTACAAAAGAAAATGCATCAATGGATGTGTCCTGTCTAGGAGAAAGCTTCCCAACATTCATCTTGTCCAATTTATGAAAGGACGGTGGCTTGCCTTATTGATGGGCAAGACCTGCTGTCTTCCGAACTTCTTGTTTTCTTCCTGAATTCTGGCCACTCTCCAGAATAGGCTCACGGTTTTGTGACCAACATATGTACCACCTCCAAGCTCTGTGACATGGCCATATACTGGATAGTTGAAGGGAATGACGACCATCTCAAAAAACTCACATATCAGTGTGACCAGGAAAATCTCAGTGGAGAAACCCTGCTTTGGGCCTTTTGCTTACCTATTGTTCTGTAGTACTGAATTTCAGGAAGGTATTTGCCTAAGGCCACCCCTTTGTGAAGCCTGAATAAAACAGTTTCCTAATGGAAATGAATGGGCATCACCTGTCGCTCTTTCAGTAATTGCTTTCAAAAGGGATGTGTTTGAATCAGTCTGTTGGCCCTGTGTGAGGCTGTGGCTTAGATTCTCAGCCCCTGATGGATCTAAAGAAAGATCCCATGGGTGCATCCAAAACCAAAATGGCCAAAAAGCAGTCAGTGTGGATGAAGACTCTCGCCTTCCTCTCTAGGGTCCCGGACATCAAGTGAGAATAGGGATACTTTGGGTCAAATGAGTTCTTCAAAGCCCTGCAGAGGCTAGCCCATAGGTGTTTTGGTTTTCTCATGACCCCAATTCACATAAAGAATCTAAACCCCACAGTCAGTAGGCCTCAAATTGGAGAAGCAGAGCAGTATTAATGGTAAGCCTATTTGATCTCTCCTGGTTCACAGGAAGGGTGTCCAGGCCACCCTGACTTTAGGGAAATGATGGGCAAGGGAGCTTATTTGGGACACTGTCTTGTCCTGCGCCCCTCATAGAAACCTACAGCTAGAGGTTATGATGAGTGTCTATATGGAAGAAAATGATGGCCATGTGGGGGTGTTTTGGGTTTAATTGTGGTCATTTCTGTGGCGGTTGGAAGAGATGACTGGGTCCACCTGGGCTTGAACTCTGGTGTGAATCCCCTTAGAGACTGAGTTCTGGAACTGACCTCAGAGATGTATTGTCATGAATTGTGTTGGGATTTGAGGAGGCCACGCATGAGAGTCACCCTTATAAACTGAGATCAAGGCTTAGGGTGGCTTTCCACAGAGCATTGGGAATCTCAGCCAAGATATTTCATGATTTTAGTCTTAAAGACTTGGAAGCCATAGTTGAGATTCAAAACACACATGGACCTCACATTGTAGACCTCAATTGGTCTGGCTTCATGTGACATTTTGGCCTCTCTTTGAAAAGCCTTGCCTATGAGATTTCTCCAGAATTTCATTGAAATGAGCTTTCTCAAAATTTAATGATTCTTGAATCCCACAGTGCCTCCAACTTCAACCTTGAAAAATGGCTAGATAAATACCATGAAATTTTTGAAATTCCCATTACCAGGTGGCACTGGAGAATCTTTGGATGTCCTGTTGCTGATGATTAGTATACCAGAGTGTGCCTTGATTGAATGGGTTTCATGAAAACAATGTAGAACAGAGATGCCAGTAAGTTGGAGCCTGTAGAGTAGTGGGCCTAGAGCAGTGGTGGGTAGGTGTGTGATAAAACATCTGTGGTGGGTCCATGTGGTTCTACCATTGGCTTTGAAATGACTTGTGACTGACATGGTGCAGCCAGCAGACCCTTATCCGTAAAGGCATCTTGTTATATGGAGAGGTTTCTGGGCAATGTTCAGAATCAGGTTGATATGGTCAAGGGTGCAAGGAATGTGGGAAAGAAGCCTGGTTGGTGCATTTTCCTGCAGACCCTGACCCATCACACGTGACAGAACTCTCTCCAGCACTGTGTTCCAGGTGAACTTGTTGTATTTTGTGAAGCAAATACCAAAGTTCCAGTGCAGCAGCAAGAACCACCACGAAAAGTGGAGAAGGACCAATTGGCTTCACAATCCACACGGGGTGACACTTAGACCAAGTGGCCACAGTTTACCTACAAAGAGAGAATTCAGCACTGCTGCCTCAGGTTCATTGGAAAATCAGAAACCATGTCATCCAGGTAACATTGATGCAGACCCAGCTTTGATGGTCTCACTACAAAGGAAGCTAAAGCTCCTGACAACAACATGTACTTCAAGTGCCCAACCTCAGAGGCAGTTTCTCAAGATGTCTTTGGCCAGCAGAGCTCCATGTTTGTGGAGTGGTTACCATGTCCCTTACTTTTCGAAACTGCTCTACCACCTCCAAGGTTGTGAACTACTGAGCATATTCCATTCCAGATATGTATTCACAGAATTTCTAACTCTTCTCCTCTAATTGTGTCTTACTTGGGGCGAAGGTAATGTCAAGGCATTGTTGTGGATGAGAGTGGGAAAATTTTTATGTACCACATATTTGCATACACATTGGATTCATTTTCAAATTTTCCATTCAAAATACTGAATCCCTGACATGAACACATATCCTACTAGAATCTGACTACTAATCCTAATATGATGGAGAAAAATAACCCAAACAGAATATAAATACAAGCAGTTCAGAGGAGGAATGGTGTATAGTTGGACTTGCCTTTTGCATTATGTAGGGTAGGTGTTATAAATCCAGTCAATTTTTTTGTTGAAATAGTTCTGCATCTGTTTTTAAAGTTAAAAAATATGTGAATTCCTCTCTCCCTTTCAGTGAAGTCTATTCAGCACATGTATTTTTATATGCACATATAGAATTCTACCTGGTATCACATGTACAATTTTGTGAGGTGGCTTACTTGGCAGATACAAATTATCAGAAGAGATAACTCCTCCTAAACGCTTTTGGATCTTAAAATTCAACTTATGAGAGACCTTCCTAGTTGAAAAACATTATTAATAAATCCACATTCAGTAAAATTAATATTTTTGGATCTGTGGATGATATATATTTCACCATGAATTTCGATTGGCATATATATTGCTAATTTTTAAAATCTGTGTGTGTTTTGTATATATATGTATATATATATATATATATATATATATATATATATATACTCTCCAGAAATTTCAAAATATGAAACATATGTGTCATATTATACACTCCCTAAATACATTCGTATTCATGTATGTGAATTTGTAATCAACTTTTAACAAGATTATTATCAGAAATATTCATCCACCTGAAATACATATTTGTTTACTAGTACTGAAAACTAACTTCATTGAATGGTGCATACAAATCCTAATATTTCTACAGTAACTTACCCAGTTTAACATCAGTGCAAGTAGATACGTATGAGACATGATGTGTATTTTGATGTTCATTTTTATTCAACACTGGTACAGTACTCTTTCTTCAGTTTATGCATATCACAGGATAAATATTTTATCCAAAATTTGCAAAATTTAAAATATTTGTTTTACTTTCAATCAAACTCCCAATGCAGCAGCAAGAAACACCAGGAAAAGTAGAATATGACCAAATGGCTTCACAGTCCACATGGAGAGACACTTATCCCCCAGTTGCCACAGTTTACCTACAAAGTGAGAATTCAGCACTCCTGCCTCATTTTCATTGGAAAATAAGATACCATGTGCTTCAGGTCACATAGATGCTTACCCAGTTTTGATGCTCTCACTACATAGGAAGCTAAAGCTACTGACAACAACATACATTTCAAGTGTCCAAACCCAGAAGCAGTTTCTCAAGAAGTCTTTAGGCATGCAGAGCTCCATGTTTGTGGAGTGTTTACCTTGTCCTTTACTTTTGGAAACTCCTCTACCACCTCCAAGGTTGTGAACTGCTGAGCATATTCCATTCCGGGTATGTATTTACAGATTTTCTAACTCTTCTCCTCTAATTGTGCATTACTTTGGGCGAGGGTAATATCAAGGCATTGTTCTTAATATGAGTGGGAAGATTTTTGTGTAGCACATATCTGCAATCCAATTGGGTTTTCTTTCCTATTTTCCATTTGAAATACTGAATCTCTGACACTTAGCCATACCCTACTAGACTCTGACTACTAATCCTTATATGATGGAGAATAGTAACTCAAACAGAATACAAATACCAGGAGTTCATAGAAGGCATGGTATGTAGTTGGACATCCCTTTTGCATTATATAGTGTAGGAGTTATAAATATAGTCAATGTTTATTGAAATAGTTCTCCATGTCTTTTTAAAATTAACAAATATGTGAATTCCTCTCTCCCTTTTTCTGTAGCCTATTAAGCACATGTATTTTTATATGCACATTTAGAATCCTACCTGGTATCACAAGTATATTCTTCTGAGGTTGCTGACATGGCAGATATCAATTGTGAGAAGAGATCTCTCCTTCTAAACGCTGTTGGAACTGAAAATTCAACCTATGGGTGAGCTTCATAGTTGAACAACATTATACATAAATCCATTTTCAGTAAAATGTATATTTTTGGATATGTGGATGATATATATTTCATGATGATTTCGATTGGCATATATATTGCTACATTTAATGTCTGTGTGTGTTTGTGTTTGTGTGTGTGTGTGTGTGTGTGTGTGTGTATATATATATATATATATATATATATATATATATATATTCACTCTCCATATTTTTCAAAATATGAAATATATGTGTCTTATTATACACTCCCTAAAATCATTCATATTCATGTATGAGGATTTATAATCAACTTTTCACAAGACTATTCTCAGAAATATTCATCCACCTGAATTACATATTTGTTTCCTAATACTGAAAACTAACTTCAGTAAATGGTGCATAGAAATCATAATATTTCGACATTGTAAGAGGGCCGCAAATAGAGTGCATCACACCCTGTGTACCGCGCCACTGCGCAGGTGAATAACGACTTAGAATGACAAAAAACTATCTTGTTAGGAACTTACAGCAAAATGGGGGTGCACTGAAACCTAGAAGAAGGATTTCTAGCACCAAGTTCCGGTAATTGAGTCTCAAACACGAGCCAACTGTGCGACCGGAGATCCTGTCTGATCCGCGCGACCCGCCCAGTGGCTACAGACGGCGGGGCACCATGGAGATGCGATCAAAAAGCAGGGACAAACGTTGATGCAGATTCTGTGGAATCCTGCCGGTACAGCCCCCACTGAGCCCTGGGCTGAGTTCAGGATTTCAGAAGGGGATGGAATTGGTACAGTCCTATCCCCCACAAAAGTAAAGCTGTTACTCAGCTCATCTCCCATACATATGGGAATTCACATAAAATATCTCCTAGGCTTTCTGGGGGATAGATTATTAGAGCAAGCCTGCATAAAGATGGGGGAAAACTAGAGGCACCTGACTTTCAACTCCCCCTCCCATCAGCGGTGAAAAAAATCCTCTCTAGCCAGCGCTTGGGGAGGGGCAAGCGGAAAAAATCAAACAATAGAGTTCCGGGGTTCCCAATAGCCAACTGTGCGACCAGAGATCCGGGCTGATTGAATCATGTGACCAGGCCCGCTGTTACAGATGGCGGGGCACCACAGAGAAGAGACCTGCAAGCAGGGAGAAATGTTGCTGCGGATTCTGTGGAATCCTGCCCACTGAGCTCCCACTGAGCCCCGGGCTGAGTTTGGAAATTCACACAGGGAAGGAATCGGTACAGTCCTATCCCCCACAAAAGAAACTCCACCAAGGAAACAAGCGGCCACCATCTTTGAGAGCTGAGGTAACCACTGCTCCTCTCCAATAGATTGCAACAATAAAACATGAGGCAGCAAGTCCAAGCAATAAAAGTATATTTTGAAAATGAATTAAACAAACAAATTCGAATCTTAAAAAATCAAACAGTAATCCTAGAAATGCAGGAAACTATAAACCAAATTAAAAACTCAAACGAGAATATTACAAATAGACTACATCAAGTAGATGTCAGAACATCAGAAAATGAAGACAAAGTTTATCAACTTGAAAAGAATATAGTCAACACAGAAAAGATGCTAAAATCCCACAATCAATCTATTCAAGAGATATGGGATGTCATAAAAAAAAATTGAGTGTCATCGGGATTGAAGAAGGCATAGAGATTCAAACCAAAGGAATAGACAACATATTAAATGAAATAATTCTAGAAAACTTCCCAGAGATGATAGATTGATTGGATTGTCAAATCCTGAAACCCTATAGGACTCCAAACATTCAAAATCAAAATAGACCAACTCCAAGACATATAATAATGACGATAGCCAACATACAGAACAAGGAGAGAATATTAAAAGCTATAAGAAAAAGGATGCAGATTACATTCAGGGGTAAACCAATTAGGTTAACAACTGATTTTTCATCACATACTTTGAAAGTGAGAAGATCCTGGAACAATGTATTTCAAAGGCTGAAAAATAATGGATTCCAACCAAGAATACTGTATACAGCAAAATGAAGCTTCAGATTTGACAATGAAATTAAAGTCTTTCATGATAAACAAAAGCTAAAACAATTCTGAGGCAGAAAACCAGCACTGCAAAGCATTTTGTGCAAAATACTACAAGAAGATGAGTTGAAAAATAGTGCCCAGAACTAACAGCGGGAAGTATCTCAGTAAAGGGGAAGAAAAATAACCAAAAAAGTAAAAACTATTCAAACTAAAATATAATAAGTAAATAAACATGACTGGAAGTACAAATCATATTTCAATTGTAACCTTAAATGTTAATGGCCTAAACTCACCAATCAAGAGACATGTGCTAGTAACCTGGATCAAAAAAACAAATCCAACAATATTCTGCCTTCAGGAGACTCATATGATAGGAAAAGACATACACAGGCTGAAGGTAAAAGGTTGGGAAAAATTATACCACTCACAAGGCCCTCGGACGCAAGAAGGATTTGCCATACTCATATGGAATAAAATCAACTTCAAACCTAAGTTAATCAAAAGGCATAAAGAAGGACACTATATTCTTTTAAGAGAAATCATCCACCAAAAAGAAATAAACAATAATCAATTTTAATGCACCAAGCAATGCAGGTGCAATGTTCATAAAACAAACTCTCCTCAAGTTCAAGAGTCAAATAGACTACAACACAATAATTATGGGTGACTTCAACACACCACTCTCGGCAATAGACAGATCCTCTAGACAAAAACTCAATAAAGAAACTATAGAACTCAACAGCACAATCAATAACCTAGACTTAACCGACATATATAGAATATATCAACCATCATAAATTAGATACATGTTCTTCTCAGCAGCACATGGATCCTACTCAAAGATAGACCATATATTATGCCATAGGGCAATTCTTAGTAAATATAAAGGCATGGAGATAATACCATGCACCATATCTGATCATAATGTAATGAAACTGGAAATCAATGATAAAAGAAGGATGGAAAAATCCTACATCACCTGGAAAATGAACAACCTGCTACTGAATGATCAATGGGTTACAGAAGACATAAAGAAGGAGATAAAAAAATTCTTTCACACAAATGACAATACAGACACAACATACCGGAAACTATGGGACACAATGAAAGCTGTTTTAAGAGGGAAATTCATTTCTTGGAGTTCTTTCCTCAAAAAAAGAAAACAACAACAAATAAATGAACTCACACTACACCTCAAAAACCTAGAAAAGGAAGAGCAAAACAACAGCAAATGTAGTAGAAGACAAGAAATAATTAAAATTAGAGCAGAAATCAACGAAATTGATTATGATTTTTAAATTTTTTCAAGAAAAAAGAATGACTATAAAAAACAGTCTTAAATGTAAATTTCATAGCATATTACTGTTTGTAATGCATGAGAGTAAAATACATATGGAGGGAAAATGAAAAAGGAAGAGAGATAAGGGGGAAATGAGGAAGAAAGTGAGTAAAGAAGAGGGAGAGGAGTGTTTGATGATAAGATATAAGTGGAGGGTCTGGGTGTGTGGCTCAGTGGTAACATGCTTGTCTAGCATGTGTGAGGCACTGGGTTATATTCTCAGCACCACATATAAATAAATAAAATGAAGGTCTATCAACAACTGAAAAAAAAGAAAAAAATAAAAAAGTAGAAATATTACCAAAATACCAAGTATTTATGAACGCTAAATAAAAAAAAAAATTGTTACATAGCCTTATGTAATTTCTAGACTCCCCAAAATAGTCATTTAATGTTAGATTACTAGTGCTATAACTAAAAATCCATTGCTCTTTCCTCGACATTCTGTGGCATGCTAGTGCTAAAATAAATTGTTTTATAAAAACAAAAAAATTCTAATATTTCTACAGTAACTGACCCAGTTTAACATCAATGCAAGAAGATTCCTATGGAATATAATGTGTATTTTGACGTTCATTTTTATTCAACACTGGTACATTACTATTTCTCCAGTTTATGCACATCATAGGATGTATATTTCAACCACAATTTAGCAAATTTATACACATTTGTTTTACTTTCAATCACTTCCTGCTTCAGAACCCATGTATTCCTCCATGTTTCTTGACTGCTCTTTTCATGAGACTTCTTTCCAAACACATTATTTTCAATTTCCATTATCAATTTGAAGCAAAACTCACACACCCGTCATGATAAACCATAACCCTAATATTACCATTAGATGTAAAACTGGTGGGAATGAATGATTGCATATCAATATAAATTTCTTGTATACTTTCAGATATCAATTCAATCCATTATTTAAAGTGGAACCAGTTATATTATTTATTCACAGTATGTTCTATTCATGCATTATCTCTATATTGATAGACACAGGGTACACCTCTGTGTACCACCAATAATAATTTGTATATCTTCAAGATATTGCTCCCAGAAATGGTGGAAGAAATACTCATGTCAACTGATCTACATATACATTTCATCACAGTAATATTCTGGACACAAAATGGAAAGGTCACACTTACGATTGTACCAAAGCCTAAATGGAAATTGAACATGGATTACTAAAAACATCCATGACCTGGATGCCTAATGCTCTCAAATGTCAATCCTATTGGTGACTATATATTTGTTTCTTCCCAATATTATATATACAACCTCAACCATGTTGAAAACGTCTAATCCTATCACTCACTTTATATTTTGCCTGATTTTCTAATGTCTCTATTGATATGTCTTTTCCTACATATTTTCCCCAGTTCATCATAGTGACTGATTCTTCACATGTGCTGACATTTACATTCACTCTCTATCCGAAACCCTATTGCTAAAGAACTTTTGGTTCAAATACTATTCTCACTCTTTTTTCTAAACCTACCAAACATCTTCCTAATCCTACGGACTATCCCTTTTTGACTGGATGATATCTTCGACAATCAGTCATCCAAGGTATAAGGTCCTATGCCATTGTATATTTATTTATCTGAGACATCTGTGCAGAACATAATTAAAAGCTAAGTATCCCAATAAAGGGCCCAATGCATTTCTGGTCTTCAAATCTTACCTAGATTTCTGTTTTCATACTTATATTTCACCTGTATATTCTTATAAATATTGCAGGTTCCCAATACCATTATTCATCCAGCAGAATGATTCCAAACACAAAACAAACATGTTATTAATCCTAAAAATACACTGTTCCCTCAATCCAGCTTTACAGAAGAGCAGGGACAGAGTTGGTCTTACAATACAGGGATATAGGGGATCTTCCACCTGTTGACAACCTCAAAGGTCCATGCAGATATGATCCCTGGAGAAGATGTAGGCAGCTATGAAAGACCTGAGAGAGCAAAAGTCATCTTCCATGGAAAACAAACAGGTCAGGTTGAAAGCATGTGTCTGAATCATCCTTCCTCTTCTTAATGTAGGAAAGATTGTCCAATCTAGGCCTGTGTAGAGAGCTGTTCCCAGGTGCCTATGGTTTCTATACCATTCGGACTTGTGAAAGTGTCACAGGAAGTAGAGGCATCATCCATATTATGAGAACCTAGGAAGCAAATGTTAGGACAAAGTGGTTGCAAAGGCAGTGACCTCATTCAGTTCCTGAAGGCAGTGACCTCACCTCACATCCTTGTTGATGGAACTCCCCGAATTTGGGTTCCAGGAAGCCAGGCACCCAATCCCAGTCCCAGCCCCAGTCACAGTGGTGTCACTTGTTTGGATTTACAAAGGAGAGAGTCAGTCTTTTGTTGTACCTACTGATGTGAGGATGGCCAAATACCAGGAAAGTTGTGAAGAGGGGCCTTTCCAGAGAAAGAAGGTAGAGGCTCACTGCTGGCTCTTGACAACTTCACAGAGTTGACCAAGGAGACCAGATCTGAGACAGGACAGGCCATTTCTGGGAAACATACTATGGCCCTCGAGTCAGAGGACACTCTGGATAGTTCCAGACCTATTTGGGGGAAGGAGTTGCCTTTGTGGGTTTCTGAGTGGGTTTGTGGTTTTTTCTCATGTCCTGAGAATAGTTAGGAAAGGGGGTTTGTTTGGTTTGGAGTGGACTGTTTCTAGTTAGTCCATTGACAAGGCGAGTGTTTCTATGTCTGTGTATCCCACTGTGTCCATGGTTGTAGACATTAGAAAAGAGAATGCCTCAATGGGTGTGTCCTGTCAAGGAGAAAACTTCCAAGAATTTATCCTGTCCAATTTATAAATAGACTGTGGCTTGCCTTATCAATGGGCAGCACACACTATTTTCTTACGTTCCTGTATTCTTCCTGAATTCTGGCCACTCTCTAGAATAGGCTCATGGTTTTGTGTACAAGATATGTACCACTTCCAAGCTCTGTGACATGGCCATGTACTGGATAGCTGAAGGGAATTGCAAGCATCTCAGCAAACTCTGATATCAGTGTTACCAGTAAAGTCTCAGTGGAGAAACCCTGCTTTGGGCCTTTTGATTACCTCTTGTTATTTTACCCTGAACATCAGGAACGTCTTTGCCTCAGGCTACTCCTTTGTGAAGCCTGAAGAAAACAGTTTTCACATGGAAATGAATGGGCATTACCTTTGTGTTTTATAATAAAACCTTCAAAGATTTGGCTCTCATTAACTTAAAAATACATTTTGATTGTATCTCAGTGTAAAAAGTAACATGGAACTGTACATATCTTATTCATAACAAGTCCAATTATAGAACACAAATGATATACATAAATCTCCAACATGTTTTTCTTTTAAGCCTAGAATTACCATACAACCTTAGAACACCAGCTTGATACAATGCTCTTTTGAAGCTTCTACCTTACAGACTTTTATACCTGGAAGATATGAACACATTAACACCACAATTACATTGATGTTTTTGTATTAACCATGTTTAGCTTTTTAAAGAAGTAACATGGCACAATTTTATTAAAACAGTACTTGTTTAACGAGGTGTTTAATTTTTTAAGATTACTTCCTCAAACTTACACATATAACCAACTTACACAAAACTTTTTTTTATTATTTACTTAAACCCTTTTAATTATTTAATCATATAGACTTTCTCATCCACAAACACATTTTCTCTCTATTAAATCTATATCTAGAACCTTTTAGTTTCTCTTTTTCATCTGTGAACCTCTTTCTGTTCACATTTTGAAACAATTCTTGTAAATTTCTAAATTTAAGCAGATTATTTTATAGACACCAACATTATATTAGGGCCTTTTTGAATACCTAAAAAAATTATAGGCCTAATTTTAAAGACATTTTTAATTTTATCTTTTTACCCAATTTGAATTGAACCATTTGAATGATGTGAATCAAAGATATTTGGATCCATTTTTAAATTTTTCTTCAGTGCTCCTCAGCTGTCAATTGTCATGTCACTGCATGATATATGGACATACATACATACAGACATACCGACGTACAACATGTAACTCAAGAGTAACACATAACACAATATTGAACGCCTTGTAGCTTTTTCAGGTTAAATCTTCATTGCAATGTTTAAAAACTCCACAGTTGTGCAAAAATAGAACTGATAAGAAAACATTAACCCATCTGCAGGATCAAGATCATGAGCTCAAAAAAAAATATATAGAATCTAAGAAAAAGCAAGAGTCCTAAAAAAGATGACTGGCCAGTAATTAGTAAATACCATATAATTTACTTTTTGGTTGGGTCTAGTTTGAGTTCAGGTAAAAAGACACTTTTACTCCTTTTTATCTGTCTCCTGCTGAGTGCTGCAGGCTTCTTTCATTTGCATATCAACTTAGGTCCTGGCTGAGGACTTGAAAACTGTAAAGGCTGGAGTTCTGAGCAGAAACCTCATGCCTAAGGCATTCTAGCTAAAAGTCATAATTTCCAGGTTAGAATGTTAAAAATTATGATGCAAGTTTAAGATGTAATTCTCAAAATTTTATATCTTTAGATTTTTCTACACTAGAAAATCTTGCTCACACAAAACTGAAAATAGGATCATTTTTTGATAATATTAAAGCCACCATCAGAAGAAGTTTCTATAGTATCATTAAGCCACTTTCTTTGTTCTGAAGTTTCTAAAGTAGTATTAAGTTACATTAAATTGGCTGAAAAAATTTTAAAAACAACCACAGACTACCATGTGTATCCAAAATTAAGCTTTAAAAATTTCCAAGACTGTTGCTAATTAATATCATTTCACTAAGCCAGACCAACGTTTTAATTTAGTACCTTTTTAAATAAATTTTACACATTGAAGGGAACAGATATCATATCATAATTTATTATCTTTGCCCAAGTTAATGCACTGGTATATCTAGTGAAATATTCTCAGGCTACCTAGTTCAAAATTTAAACTCTTTAATTATTTTTTTTATCTTAAGTATTTAAGTTTTCTAGCATGTACTATCTGAAATCAAACTAAACAATTGTTTAAAACCAACTTTTATCTGTAAGATAGTGCAATGCTATAAAAACCCATTTAGATACCAGATTGCTAAAATAAAAAATATCATCTTTTAAATACACATTCAGCCAAGATCATCCCCAAGAAACAATCTAAAATATCAACATAGTACTGCATTCATTGTCCCTTTTGTTAAGTAAACAGAGGTGGAGTAATCCTTAAAGTGCAGGTAAGGAATAAGGGAGTTCCCCACAGCAACATCGCTCTGCCAGCTGCTGGGAGTCCCTTAGCCTCAACATTTACTTACAGGATTAGTTCCTCTGGTGGTTTGACCCCAGGCACCAGGCATATTCTATATCTCCCAACTTTTCAGTAGTCAGCTCCCAAAACGTTTATCCTCTGCTTGCAGTTGTTTAGAGTGCTAGGCTTCCCCAAGTCTCAGAGTGAAGTTCATTTAAAGTCCCCTCTGGGGTGTCAAAATTTATGACTGAAGGTTTGGTTTACATCCCCAAAGCCAATTAATGACAATTTAATAATGAAGACAGGGGTTTGAGAAAAGTTTAAGAGAGATATCAAAGTTCTTAGACCCCAGGCATTTCCTTCTGCAATGGGCGTGCTCAAGCCAACTATGGGAAGAAAAGAAAACACTGCTTCCGTAATCTTGCTTAACAAAGCGGAGTAAAGTTTATCAGAGTTCTTTAAAACACAGCTTAGAGAGTTGTAAAAGGTGAGATCAGAAAAGCTGGCAGTTCTATTGACTTTTGGTCCCTCACAGGAGAAGCATTAGGTTAAAATTTAGCTAAACTTACTTCCACTCATCTAAGGCAGGTTGGAACTCGGGACTCTGCATCGGTCCAAACAATGCCATCACATTTAACAGAAACACAGACAAAAAAACACACAAAGACCATTATGCAGCTCCCGTTTGTTCACAACCCCAAGATCTACAATCTTGTGACTTAGGGAGAATGAAGGGAAGAGGGGGAGGAGCAGAAGCTTTTAGTGATAGGTTTGTGGGTGAAGGTGTCGAAGTACAGGCAGGGACCAGGAAAGGCTTCTGGGACAGAGGCATGGAATGACTTTGTCCCATAATGAGAGTTACTCAAACAGAGACAAGGACAATACAAATGTGACACAAACACAGACACACAGTTAACGTTTAACACGAGTTCAGAAGTAATGATTAGAACCTAGTAACTGGCAAAACCTGATGGGTTTGACCACAAAGACAGACAATAAATTCAACTTGAGAGAAAAACATAGCCAGCAAGACATAATGGGTTGGCAGGAGAGTCACTTAATGAGGGCTCATCCGTCCCTCCTCACCTAATGAGGGCACTTTCATCCCTCCTCACTTAATGAGAGCACATCCGTCCCTCCCCAAGTCCTTCAAGGTGTTCCTTGCAAGAACGTGGCCTGTGGATTTAGGACACGTTTGTCCACCACCGCCAGGGAAAACTTACACGCTCTGCTGGCAGCCACTCTGCCAACCCAAACCGAAAACCGAAAAACCAAACCTGAACAAAAAGCTCTGAGCGATCACAAGGAAAAATAGAAAGAGGCGCCATACTTACCCCCAGAGGGGTTTGTTGGGGTCACCATGTTCGGCGCTGCGCGTTTCCCGGCCAACTCACCAAAATTAAGGGTCCAGTGAATGTCGCAGGAAGAGACCACCAAGAGACCGTGGATCATGCAACAGAAAAAGACGTTTATTGAGTATCCAATCCAGCATGCTGGGGCTCCGCACTCACTCAAGAAGGGAGAACAGTCCAGAGCCACATGCAGGGGTTGAGCAGTGCTTAAGTACACTTTTTGGGGAGGGCGGGACTTTACATATATCACAGTCTCCTTTAACAAATCATCACACACCACGGGAAAATCAAACAACAATTCCTAAACATGATAGGCTCACTAATTGGCGGGAACAGGTCGGGCAGGAGTGATAGGTCAGTTCTAAAGCGGGGTACACATTGAAACTGATTGATTTAGGCCCTGCAATGCCTATGTGCCAGGCCACACAGGGTTCTAGGTTATTAAACAACCAGGCAGTCAGGGGAAATTTACTGGGCAGTCCGGGAATTGTTTTACAAGCTCAGGTTTTGCGTGTAGCATAGGAACTTAACAATACCTGGTCCTTTACATTTTAACTCAGGCCTTGCAGCTTAGAAACTTTACAACACCCGGTCTTTTAAACTTTAAATTTTACACATTAATTTCAATTTCTTTTACCCTTACAGATCACTCCTGGTTCACAACAAGGGTGTCAAAGCTACCCTGACTTTAGGCAAATGAGGGGCAAGGGAGCTTATTTTGGACACTGTTTTGGGCTGTGCCCCTCAAGGAAACCTCCAGCCAGATGTTATGATGAGTGTCTTTATGGAAGAAGATGAGTGCCATGTAGGAGTCTTTTGATTTTAATTGTGGTCATTTGTGTGGCGGTTGGAAGAGATGACTGGGTCCACCTGGGCTTGAACTCTGCTGTGATTCTTCTTAGAGACTGAGTTCGGGAACTGACCTCAGAAAAGTATTGCCGTGAATTGTGTTGGGATTATAAGAGGCCACCCATGAGAGTCGCCCTTGGAAACTGAGATCTAGGCCCAGGGTGGCTTTCCACAGAGCACTGAGAATCTCAGCCAGGACATCACATCATTTTTTTCTGAAATACTTGGCAGCCATAGTTGAGACTTAAAATACACATGAACCTCACATTTAAGACCTCAATGAGCCTGGCTTCATGTAACCATTTGGCCATTTTTAGCGAAGCCTTGCCTTTGAGAGTTCTCCAGAGCTTTCATTGAAATCAGCTTCCTCACCATTTAATGGTTCCTGAATGAATTGAAACCCACAGTGCCTCCAACTTCATCCTTGAAAAATGGCTAGATAAATACCATGAAACTTTTAAAATTTCCATGACCAGGTGGCACTGGAGAACCCTTGGATGTCCTGTTGCTGATCATGAGTGTACCAGACAGTGCCTTGATTGACTGGGTTTCATGAAAATGTTGTAGAACAGAAATGCCAGTGAGTTGAAGCCTCCTGAGGAGTGGGTGTAGAGCAGTGGAATATAGTTTTGTGAATAAATATCTGTGGTGGGATCACGTGGATGTGCCATTGGCTTCCAAAAGACTTGTGACTGACATGGTTCAGGCCACAGACCCTTATATGTATAGGCATCTTGTTATATTGAGAGGTTTCAGGGCAATGTTCAGAATCAGGTTGCTATAGTCAAGGGGGAAAGCTATGTGGGATAGACCCCTGTTTTGAACATTCTCCTTGAGACCCTGAACAACCACACGTGACAGAACTCCCTCCAGCACTGTGTCCTAGTTGAACAACTTGTATTTCATTAAGCCAATACCAAACTCCCAGTGCAGCAGTAAGAAACACCACGAAAATGGAGGATGACCAAATGGCTTCACAGACCACACGGGGAGACACTTAACTCTCAGTGGCCACAGTTTACCTACAAAGAGAGAATTCAGAACTGCTTCCTCATGTTCATTATAAAATAAGGAACCATTTTCTCCAGGTCACATAGATGCACACCCAGATTTGATGGTGTCACTACAAAGGAAGCTAAATCTTCTGACAACTACATATATTTCATGTGCCCAACCTCAGAGGCAGTTTCTCAAGAAGTCTTTAGGCCAGGAGAGCTTCATGTTTGTAGAGTTTTTAACCTCTCCCTTACTTTTGGAAACTGTTCTAACACATCCAATGTTGTGAACTCCTGAGCATTTTCAGTTCCACATATGTAATCACAGGTTTTCAAACTCCTCACCATTAATTGGGTCTTACTTGGAGCGAAGTTAATGTCAAGGAATTATTCTGTATGAGAGTAGCAAGTTTTTTGTGTAGCACATACTTGCATACACATTAGATTCATTTTCCTATTTTCCATTTGAAATACTGATCCCTGACACTAACACATACCCGACTAGACTCTGAAAACTAATGCTAATATTATGGATAAAAAGAAACCTAACTGAATAGAAATACAGTCTTTCCATAGGAGGCATGGAGTATACTTCGATTTGCCTTCTGCTTTATCCAGGGTATGTGTTATAAATCTTGTCAAATTTTTATTGTAATATTTCTCCATGATATATATACTCTCTAGATTTTTCAAAATATGAAATATATGTGTCTTATTAAACACTCCCTAAATTCATTCATGTTCATGTATGTGGATTTATAATCAACTTTTCAAAAGATTATTCTCAGAAATATTAAACCACCTGAAATACATATTTGTTTCCTAGTACTGAAAACTAACTTCAGTGAATGGTGCTTACAAATCCTAATATTTCTACAGTACCTGACAAAGTTTAATATCAATGCAAGTAGATTCCTATGGGACATGATGTGTATTTTAAAGTTCATTTTTATTCAACACTGGCACATTACTATTTCTTCAGTTTATGGAAATCATATGATATATCTTACATCCACAAGTACACAAATTTATAGACATTTGGTTCAATTTCAATCACTTTCTCCTTGAGAACACATATATTCCTCCATGTTTCTTTATGGTCTTTTCACTAGACTTCTTTCTAAACACATTATTTTCGATTCCATAATTATTTTTGAAGCAAAACTCACACTCTTCATGATAAACAGTAACCCTAATATTACCATTAGATATATAAGTGGTTGGAATGAATGTATGTATATCAATATAAGATTTGCTATATATTTTCAGATATCAATTCAATCCATTATTTAAATTTGGAAATAGATATATGATTTATTTACAATATTGTCTATTCATGCATCATCTCTATATTCATAAACACAGGTTACAACAATTTGTATCCCCAGTACTAATTTATAAGTTTTCAAAATTTTGCTCCCAAAAATGGTGGAAGAAATACTCATGTAACCTGATCTACATATACATTTTATCACAGTAATATTCTGGAAACAGTATTGATAAATAAGAATGATACCTGTTTACTTAAATATGTTTATTTGATTTTCACTGTAAGATGTTAATTCTGGAAGACTTGAGAATTAAGAAAGACTTGATCTATATTATTTCAAACAGGCTAATCAAAGTACTTTTAAATATATATGTATATATGTATATATATATATATATATATATATATATATATATATAACATACGTAATACATATGCATGAATATAGATACATATGATTAATAAATGTATTGTAATATATCTATCAGGTGATTATAATTTTTAAATTTTCTCAAGAAAAAGAATGACTATAAAAAACAGTATTTAATGTAAATTTCATAGCATACTACTGTTTGTAATGACATGAGAGAAAAATACATATGGAGGGATAATGGAAAAGGAAGAGAAAGAAGGGGGAAAATCAGGAAGAAAGTGAGAAAAGAAGAGGGAGAGGAATGTTTGATGATAAGATAAAAGTGGAGGGGCTGGGTATGTGGCTCAGTGGTAACATGCTTGTCTAGCATTTGTGAGGCACTGGGTTATAATCTCAGCACCAGATACAAATAAATAAAATGAAAGTATCACAAACTGAAAAAATAAAAAATAAGAAACTAGAAATATTACCAAAATTCCAAGTTTTTTTGAATGTTAAATAAAAAAAAAATATGTTACTTAGCCTTATGTAACTTCTACACTCCCCAAAATAGTCATTTAATGTTAGATTACTAGTGCTATAACTAAAAATCCATTGCTCTTTCCTCTACATTCTGTGGCATGCTAGTGCTAAAATAAATTGTATAATAACACCAAAAAAATTCTGATATTTCTACAGTAACTGACCCAGTTTAACATCAATGCAAGAAGATTCCTATGGGATATAATGTGTATTTTGGCATTAATTTTTATTCAACACTGGTACATTACTATTTCTCCAGTTTATGTACATCATAGGATGTGTATTTCATCCACAATTTATCAAATTTATACGCATTTGTTTTACTTTCAATCACTTCCTGCTTCAGAACACATGTATTCCTCCATGTTTCTTGACTGCTCTTTTCATGAGACTTTTTTCCAAACACATTATTTTTGATTTCCATTATCACTTTTGAAGCAAAACTCACACACCCGTCATGATAAACCATAACCCTAATATTACCATTAGATGTATAACTGGTTGAAATGAATGATTGTATATCAATATAAGATTTCTTACTTAGTTACAGATATCAATTGAATCCATTATTTAAAGTGGAACCAGTTACATTATTTAGTCACAGTATGGTCTATTCATGCATTATCTCTATATTGATAGACACAGGGTACACCTCTTTGTACACCCAATACTAATTTATACATCTGCAATATATTCCTCCCAGAAATGGTGGAAGAAATTCTCATGTCAACTGATTCTACATATGCATGTTATCACAGTAATATTCTGGACACAAAATGCAAAAGTCACACGTATGACTGTACCAAAGCCTAAATGGGAACTGAACATGGATTACTAAAAACATCCATGTCCAGGTTCCCTAATGCTCTCAAATGTCAATCCCATTGGTGACTACATATTTGTTTCTTCCTAAGATTATATATTCAACCTCAAAACTGTTGAAAAGTCTGATTTTTTCACTCATTTTATACTTTGCCTGATTTCCTAATGTCTCTATTTATATCTGCTTTCCTACATATTTTCCCCAGTTAAACATTGTGAGTGACCCTTCAAATGTGCTGACATTGACCTTCACTCTCTAAGAGAAACCCTATTGCTAATGAACTTTCATCCAAATCCTGTACCCACTCTTCTTCTGAAACATACTGACTATCTTCCTGATCCTATCGACTATCCCTTTTGGAGTGGATGTTCTCTTCTACATTCAATCATCCAAGGAACAAGGTCCTATGCCATTGTATATCGATTTATCTGAGACATGTATGCGGAACGTAATTCAAAGCTACGTATCCCAATCAATTGCCCAATGCACTTCTGAGTTTCAAATCTTACTTAGATTTCTGTTTTCATACTTATATTTCACCTATATATCCATGTTAAGTAAAATGAATATTTTTAGATCTGTGGATGATATATATTTCATTATGAATTTTCTTCTCACCTGATATACATATATATTTCATCTCAGTAATATTCCTGACACAAAATACAAGGGTCACTGTTATGATTGTACCAAAGCCTAAATTGAATGTGACCATGTATTAATAACATCATCCATGTCCTTATTCCCTAATGCTCTCAAATATCATTGCTGTTGGTGAGTACATATTTGTTTCTTCCTAAGATTATATATTCAACCTCAACCCTGTTAAAAATGTCTTTTCCTATCACACACTTTGTACTTTGCATGATTTCCTAATGTCTCTATTGATAAATGCTTTCCTACACCTTTTCTCCAATTCCTCATTGTGAATGACTCTTCCCCTGTGCTGACATTGACATTCACTCTCTCACTGAATCCCCATTGCTAAAGAAGTTTTGATCCAAATGCTTTACTCAGTCTTCTTTTGAAACCTACCAACTATCTTCCTAATCCTACCAACTATCCCTGTTTGAGTGGATGTTCTCTTCTACATTCAATGATCCAATGTACAAGGTCCTATGCCATTGATTATCTATTTATCTAAAACATCTGTGCAGAATGTAATTCAAAGCTATGTATACCAATCAAGTGCCCAATGACCTTCTGGGCTTCCAATCATTCCTAGATTTCTGTTTTCATACATATATTTCACCTCTATAGTCTTATAAATATTGCAGGTTCCCAATAACATTATTCATACAGCAGAATTATTCCTAACCCAAATCGCACATGTTATTAACCCTAACGATACACTGTTCCCTCAATTTAACTTTACAGAAGAGCAGGGAAAGGGTTGGTCGTACAATACAGGAATTTAGGGGATCTTCCACCTGCTGAGAACCTCAAATGTCCATGCAGAAATGATCCCTGTAGAAGATGTAGGCAGCTATGAAGGACCTGAGAGAGTAAGAGTCATCTTCCATGGCAAACAACCTGGTCAGGATGAAGGGTTGTGTCTGAATCAGCCTCTCTCTTCTTAATGTAGAGAAGATGGACCATAGCTGGCCAGTGTGGAGAGCTGTTCTGGAGTGCCTATGGATGATATACCATTCTAACTTGTGAAAGTGTCACAGGAAGTAGGGGCAGCCTCCATCTTATGGGGCCATTGGAAACAACTATTAGGACAATCTGGTTGCCAAGGCAGTGACCTCATTCAGTTCCTGAAGGAAGTGACCTCACATCACTTCCTTAGTGTTCGAAATCTCTGAACATGTGATCCAGAAAGACAGACACCCAGAACCAGTCCCAGTCCCAGTCTAGTGGTCTCACTTGTTTTGATTTACCAAGGACAGAGTCAGTCTTTTATGGTACCTACTGATGTGAGGATGGCCAAATTCCCGGAAAGCTCTGAAGAGGGGCCTTTCCTGAGAAACCAGGTTGTGGCTCACCGCTGGCTCCTGTCAACTTCATAGAGTTGGACAAGGAGAACAGATCTGAGACAGAACAGGCCATTTCATGGGAACATAGTATGGCCCACGAGTCAGAGGACACTCTGGATAGTCACAGACCTACTTGGGGGAAGGAGGTGCATTTGTGGGTGTGGGTATGGGTTTGTGGTTTTGTCTCATGTTCTGAGAATAGGTAAGAAAGGCAGTTTGTTTGGTTTTGAGTGAATTGATTCTAGTAAGTTCTTTTGAAAAGGCGAGTGTTTCTAGGTCTGTGTATCCTACTGTGTCCGTGGTTGTAGACATTAGAAAAGAGAGTGCTTCAATGGATGTGTCCTGTCTAGTAGAAAGCTTCCCAGCATTCATACTTCTCAATTTAACAATGGACTGCGGCTTGACTTATCCATGGGCAACCCATGATATCTTCCTAAGTTCCTGTTTTCTTTCTGAATTCTGGCCACTTTCCAGGATAGGCTCATGGTTTTGTGTCCAAGATGTGTACCACCACCAAACTCTGTGACATGGCCATGTACTTGATAGTTGAAGGGAATGGTGAGCATCTCAGAAAACTCAGATATCAGCGTGATCAGGAAAGTCTCAGTGGAGAAACACTGCTTTGGGCCATTTGCTTACCTATTGTTCTGTTGCCCTGAATGTCAGGAAGGTCTTTGCCTCAGGCCACCCCTTTGTGAAGCCTGAAGAAAACAGTTTTCAAATGGAAATCAATGGGCATTACCTGTGGCTCTTTGCTTAATTGCTTTGGAAAGGGATGTGTCTGAATCAGGCTCTAGGTTCTGTGTGAGGCTTTGGCTTAGAATCTCAGCACATGATGCATGTAAAGAAAGATCCCATGTTAGCATCCAAAACTAAATTGGCCAAATACCAGTAATTGTGGAAGAATTCTCTCGCCTTCCCCTGTAAGGTTCCTGACCTCCATCAAGTGAGAATAAAAACCTTTTGATCAAATGAGTTCTTCAAAGCCCTGGAAAGTCTAGCCCATAGGTGCTTGGGTTTTCTCCAGAACCCAAATAACATAAAGAATCTATACCTGACAGTCAGTAGGCCTCAAATTGGAGAAGCAAAGAAATATTAACAGCAGGCATTGATCACTCCTGGTTCCCCGGACGAGTGTCCAGGCCACCCTGACTTTAGGCAAATGAGGGGAAAGGGAGGTTATTTTGGACAGTGTCTTTGGCTGTGCGCCTCAGGAAACCTCCTGCCAGAGGTTATGATGAGTGTCTATATGGAAGAAGATGAGGGCCATGAGGGAGTGTTTTGGTTTTAATTGTGATAATGTGTGGCCGTTGGAAGGGATGACTGGGTCCACCTGGGCTTGAACTCTGTTGTGATGCCCCTAAGAGACTGAGTTCTGGAACTGACCTCAGAGAAGTATTGCCATGAATTGTGTTGGGATTTTAGGATGATTCGCATCAGAGTCACCCTTGGAAAATGAGATCTAGGCACAGGGTGGCTGTTCACAGAGCACTGGGAATGTCAGCCAGGTTACTACATGATTTTATTCTGAAAGACTTGGCAACCATAGATGAGATTCAAAACACACATGGATGTCACATTGTAGACCCTAATCGGCCTGGATTCATGTGATCATTTGTCCACTATTTGGGAAGCCTTGCCTTTGAGACTTCTCCAGAGATTTCATTGAAATGAGCTTTCTCACCATTTAATAGTTCCAGAATGAATTGAAACATACAGTGCCTCCAACTTCAACCTTGAAAAATGGCTAGATAAATACCAAAAAATTTTTATACTTCCCATGACCAGGTGGCACTGGAGAATCTTTGGATATCCTGTGGCTGATCATGAGATTACAAGACAGTGCTTTGATGGACTGGTTTTCATGAAAATGGTTCAGAACAGAGATGCCAGGAAGTTGGAGCCTGCTGAGGAGTGGGCCTAGAGCAGTGGTTGGCAAGTGTGTGATAAAACATCTGCGGTGGGGCCATGTGGATCTCCCATTGGCTTCCAAATGGCTTGTGACTGACATGGTGCAGCCAGCAGACCCTTGTATGTAAAGGCATCTTGTTATATGGAGTGGATTCATGACAATGTTTAGAATCATGTTGCTATGGTCAAGGGGGCAAGCCATGTGGGATATAAGCCTGGTTGTTGCATTCTCCTGCAGACCGTGACCTACCAAAAATGACAGAACTCCCTCATGCACCTGGTAACAGTTGACTTCTTTTTATATCATGATGCAAATACCAAAATCCCAGTGCAGCAGCAAGAAACACCATGAAAAGTGGAGGATGAACAAATGGCTTCACAGTCCACATGTGGATACACTTAGCCCCCCGTGGCCACAGTTTACCTACAAAAGAGAATTCAGCACTGCTGCCTCATATTCAGTGGAAAAAAAGAAACCATGTCCTCCAGGTCACATAGATGCAGACCCAGCTTTGATGGTCTCACTACAAAGGAAGCTAAATCTCCTGACAACAACATATATTTCAAGTGCCCAAACTCAGAGTCAGTTTCTCAAGAAGTCTTTAGGAAACCAGAGCTCCATGTTTTTGGACTGTTTACCCTGTCCCTTACTTTTGGAATCTCCTCTACCACCTCCAAGGTTGTGAACTCCTGAGCATATTCCGTTCCAGATATTTATTCACAGATATTCTAACTCTTCTCCTCTAATTGTGTCTTAGTCTTGGGGATTGTAAGATCAAGTAATTGTGCTGGATGAGAGTGGGAAGATTTTTGGGTATCGCATATTTGCATACACATTGGATTCATTTTCCAATTTTCCATTCGAAATACTGAATACCTGACACTGACACCAACCCTACTAGACTCTTGACTACTGATCCTAATAAGATGGAAAAAATAACCCAAAAAGAATAGAAATGCAAGCAGTTCAGAGGAGGCATGGTGTATAGTTGGAATTGCTTTTTGCATTTTATAGGGTAGGAGTTACAAATGTAGTCAATAATTTGTTGAAATAATTCTCCATGCGTTTTAAAGTTAACAAATATGTGAATTCCTGTATCCCTTTCTCTGTAGCCTATTCAACACATGTATTTTTACGTGCAATTATAGAGTCTTACTTGATACCACACGTACATTCTTGTGAGGTGGCTGACTTGGCAGATACAAATTGTAAGAGATCACTCCTCCTAAACGCTGTTGGTACTGAAAATTCAACCTATGAATGAGCTTCCTTGTGAACAACATTATATATAAATCCATATTCAATTAAATAAATATATTTGGATCTGTAGATGATATATATTTTATGGTGAATATCAATTGGAATATATTATGCTATTTTTAAAGTCTGTGTATATATATATATATATATATATATATATATATATATATATATATATATACACACACACACACACTCTCCAGATTTTTCAAAATATGAAATATGTGTTTTGTTATACACTCCCTAAACTCATTCATATTCAAGTATGTGGATTTATAATAAAATTTTCACAAGAGAATTCTCAAAATTATTAATTCACCTAAATACATATTTGTTTCCTAGTACTGAAAACTATCTTCAGTGAATGGTGCATACAAATCCTAATATTTCCACAGTAACCGAACCAGTTTAACATCAATGCAAGTAGATTCCAATGGGACATGATTTGTATTTTGACATTTATTTTATTCAACCCTGGTACATTACTATTTCTTCAGTTTATTCACATCATAGCATATATATTTCATCCAAAAGTTCGCAAATTTATAGGCATTTGGTTCACTTTCAATCACTTTCTTCTTCAGAACACATGTATTCCTCCATGTTTTTTTATGGGTCTTTTCATGAGACTTCTTTCCAAACACATTATTTTCGATTTCGATGATCACTTTGAAGCAAAACTCACACATGCTTCATGATAAACCATAACCCTAATATTACCATTAGATGTATTGCTGGTTGGAATGAATGATGGTATATCGATATAAGATTTCTTATATATTTTCAGATATCAATTCAATCTATTATTTAAAGTGGGACCTGTTATATTATTTATTCACAATGTGGTCTAATCATGCATTATCTTTATATTCATTGACACAGTGTACACCTCTTTGTACCCCCAATACTAATTTATAGAACTTGAAAACATTGCTCCCAGAAATGCTGGAAGAAATACTCATGTCACGTGATCTATATATACATTTTATCACAGTAATATTCTGGACACAAAATGCAAAGGTCACACTTATGATTGTACCAAAGCCTAGAAGGAAAGTGAACAGGGATTACTAAAAACATCCATGTCCAGGTTGCCTAATGCTCTCAAATGTCAATACTATTGGTGACTACATATTTGTTTCTTCCTAATATTATATATTCAAATTCAACCCTGTTCAAAATGTCTAATCCTATCACTCACTTTATACTTTCCCAGATTTTGTAATGTTCTATTATTATCTGATTTCCTACATATTTACCAAAGTTCATTATTGTGACTGAATCTTCATATGTGCTGACATTTACCTTCACCCTCTAACCGAAACCCTATTGCTAAAAAGTTTTTTTTTCCAAATCCTATACTCACTCTCCTTCCTAAACCTACCAACTATCTTCCTAATCCTACCTACTATCCCTTTTTGACTGGATGTTCTCTTCCACATTCAATCATCCAATGTACAAGGTCCTACACCATTGTATATGGATTTATCTGAGACATCTGTGCAGAACGTAAGTCAACACTAAGTATCCCAATGAAGGGCCCAATGCCCTTCTGGGCTTCAAATCTTAGATTTCTGTTTTCATACATATATTTCACCTACATATTCTTATAAATATTGTAGGTACCCAATACCATAATTCATCCAGCAGAATAATTCCTAACACAGAATGAACCTGTTACTAACCCTAACCATACACTCTTCCCTCAATCTAACTTTACAGAAGAGCAGGGACAGAGTTGGTCTTACAAGACAGATATTAAGGGATCTTTCACCTGCTGAGAACCTCAAAGGTCATTAAAGAAATGATCCCTGGAGAACATGTAGGCAGCTATGAAGGACCTCAGAGAGCAAAAGTCATCTTCCATTGCAAACATCCTGGTCAGGATGAAGGGTTGTGTCGGAATCAGCCTCTCTCTTCTTAATGTAAAGAAGATACACCAAATCAGGCCTGTGTGCAGAGCTGTTCCTGGGTGCCTATGGTTGATATACCATTGTAACTTGTGAAAATGTCAGAGTAAGTAGGTGCAGCCTCCATCTCATGGGACCCTTGAAAGCAACAGTTAGTACAAAGTGGTTGCCAAGGTAGTGACCTCATTCAGTTCCTGAAGGAAGTTACCTCACCTCACTTCCTTGGTGATGGAACTCTCTGAATTTGGGATGCAGGAAGCCAGGCATCCAGAGCCATTACCAGTCCCAGTCCCAGTGGTCAAACTTTTTTGGATTTACCAAGGACAGAGTCAGTCTTTCTTGGTACCTACTTATGTGAGGATGGCCAAATGCCAGGAAGGTCTGAAGAGGGGCCTTTCCTGAGAAAGCAGATAGTGGCTCACCACTGGCTCCTTACAGCTTCACAGAGTTGGCCACAGAGACTAGATCTGAGACAGGACAGCCTGTTATGAGGAAATTTATTATGGTCCAAAAGTCAAAGGAAACTCCCTATTGTCACAGATGTACTTGGGGGTCTGTGTGGGTGTGGGTGTGGGTATTGGTTTGTGGTTTTGTCTAATGTTCTGAGAATAGGTAGGAAAGTCGGTTTGTTTGGTTTGGTGTGAACTGATTCTATTAAGTCGTTTGACAAGGCAAGTGTTTCTATGTCTGTGTATCCCACTGTGTCCATGGTTGTAGACATTAGAAAAGAGAATGCATAAATACATGTGTCCTGTCCAGTAGAAATTTTCCCAGCATTCATCCTGCCCAATTTATGAATGATCTGCGGCTTGCCTTATGGATGGGCAACATCTAATAACTTCTTAAGTTCCTGTTCTCTACACGAATTATGGGCAATCTCCAGAATAGGCTCATAGTATTGTGTCCAAGATATGTACCATCTCCAAGCTCTGTGATATGGCCATGTACTAGATAGCTGAAGGGAATGGTGAGCATCTCAGAAAACTCAGATACCAGTGAGAACAGGAAAGTCTCAGTGGAGAAACCCTGCTTTTGCCTTTTGCTTACATATTCTTCTGTTTCCCTGAATGTCAGGAAGGTTTTTGCCTCAGGCTACCCCTTTTTGAAGCCTGAAGAAAAGCGTTTTCAAATGGAAATGTATGGGCATTACCTGTGGCTCTTTCTTAATTGCTTTGGAAACGGGTGTGTCTGAATCAGCCTCTTGGCCCTGTGTCAGGCTGTGTCTTAGATTCTCAGCACCTGATGGATCTAAACAAAAATACCATGTGTGCATCCAAAACCAAAAAGCCAAAAGAGCAGTCATTGTGGATGAAGTCTCTCTCCTTCCTCTGTAAGGTTCCTGGCTTCCATCATTGAGAATACGGATCCTTTGGGTCAAATGAGTTCTTCAAAGCCATGCACACCCTAGACCATAGGTTTGAGTGTTTTCTCATGACTCCAATTAACATAGAAAATCTAAACCCCACAGTCAGTAGGCCTCAAAATCAAGAATAAGAGCAGTATTAACGGCAGGCCTCTTTGAACACAACTGGTTCAAAGGATTGGTGTCCCGGCCACACTGACTTTAGGCAAATGGGGGCAAGGGAGTGTATTTTGGACACTGTCTTAGGCTCTGCCCCTCATGGAAACCTCCAGCCAGAGGTTATGATGAGTGTCTATATGGAAGAAGATGAGGGCCATGTGGGAATGTCTTGATTTTAATTATGGTCATTTGTGTGGCCATTGGAAGAGATGACAGGGTCCACCTGGGCTTGAACACTGGTGTGATTCCCCTTAGAGACTGAGTTCTGGAACTGACCTCAAAGAGGTATTGCCTTGTATTGTGTTGGGATTTTAGGAGGCCACGCATGAGAGTCACCCTTGGAAACTGAGATCTAGGCCCAGGTTGGCTTTCCATAGATCATTGGGAATCTTGGGAAGGATATCACATGATTTTATTTTTAAAGACTTGGCAGCCATAGTTGCAAGTCAAAACACACATGGACCTCAAATTGTAGACCTCAATAGGTCTGGCTTCATGGGACCTTTTGGCCTGTGTTTGGGAAGACTTGCCTGTGAGAGTTCTCCAGAGCATTCGTTGAAATGAGCTTTCTCTCCATTTAATAGTTCCTGAATGAATTGAAAACCACAGTGCCTCCAACTTCATCCTTGAAAAATGGATAGATAAATACCTTTAAATTTTTGACATTCCCATTACCAGGTGGCCCTGGAGAACATTTGGATGTCCTATTGATGATCATGAGGGTACCAGACACTGCCTTGATTGACTGGGTTTCATGAAAATGTTGTAGAACAGAGATGCCAGTAATTTGGAGCCTGCTGAGAAGTTGGCCTAGAGAAGTGGTGTGTAGGTGTGTTTTAAAACATCTGTGGTCGGGTCATGTGCATCTGCCCTTCACTTCCAAATGGTTTGTGACTGACATGGTGCAGCCCCCAGACCCTTGTATCTAAAGGCATCTTGTTTTATGGAGAGGTTTCAGGGCAATGTTTACAATCAGATTGCTATGGTCAAGGGGGCAAGATATGTGGGATAGAAGCCTTGTTGGTGCATTCCCCTGCAGACCCTTACCCACCACACGTGACAGAACTCCCTCCATCACTGTGTCCCAGTTGAACTTTTTGTATTTCGTGAAGCAAATACCAAACTCCCAGTGCAGCTGCAAGAAACACCACGAAAATTGGAGGATGACCAAATGGCTTCAGAGTCCACACTGGGAGACACTTAGCCACCACTGGCCACAGTTTAACTACAAAGAGAGAATTCAGCACTGCTGCCTCATGTTCATTGGACAATAAGAAACCATGTCCTCTAGGTCACAGATGCAGACCCAGCTTTGATGGTCTCACTACAAAGGAAGCTAAAGCTCCTGAAAATAACATATATTTCAAGTGCCCAAGCTCAGATGCAGTTTCTCAAGAAGTCTTTAGGCCAGCATAGCTCCATGTTTGTGCAGTTTTTATCGTGTCCCTTACTTTTGGAAACACCTCTACCACCTTCAAGGTTGTGAACTCCTGAGCATTTTCCATTCCAGATGTGTATTCACAGATTTTCTAACTCTTCTCCTCTAATTGTGTCTTACTTGGGATGAAGGTAATGTCAAGGCATTGTTCTGAATACACATTGGATTCTTTTTTCCAATTTTCCATTCAAAACACTGAATCCCTGACCGTCAAGGGTAGAAGGAATTCTCCTTCAAGAATAGCCTGACACTTACAAGAAACAGCCCCCAGGGAGACATCCTGTCTGGGAGACATCCTGTAGCCATCTGGGTCCCTGAGACATCCTGTGGCCATCTGTCTTTCTAAAACATTCTGAGTTTATCTCACCTTGTGAAGACATCCAGGAACTGCCGATAAGAGATCTTTCCCATCTCCAGCATATAAATGCCCCTCTGTGAAAAATAAAAGTTTGCACCATGATCAGAACTCCAGTCTTGCTGTCATCTCTAGTGTCTCTTGGCCCTTCATTCCTCCCCATCTAGGTTCGCTGCCCCTGTTGATTTGTCTTGCCAGCCGGGACATCTGGCGCCCACTGACTGAGGCTCGAGCCTTTGACTGATTGGGAACCCCGTCTTCCTGGAAGACTTCGTCAAGTGGAGCTCGCAATTGCCTAGCAGACACCACCAAGGGACAAATCCAGGAGGACAGTGGAGATGATGCACAGTGAGTGACCCACCATGGGACAAGCAGTTTCGTCACATGATTTCTTTTTGTCAGGCCTCAAGGAGTCCTTCAAGACATGGGGGGGTGCGTGTTAAGAAAAAGGACTTAATTTTTTTCTTTTCATACATAGGAGAATTGTGTCCATGGTATCAGCTTTAAGTGACCATTGATGGTAAAAGATGGTATAGAGTAAGAGACTGTTTAAAAGATTATTATGAATCCTTTGGCCCAGAAAAAGTGCCAGTTCCCACCTTTTCTTACTGGAACTTAATTAATGAAATTCTTAAAAGTTCATCCTTTGACAATGGTACCTTACAACTTGTCAGGATTGGGGAAGAGACTATGCAAAACACCTCTCATCCCCCCTCAGCATGCCCATCAGTTAGTATAGACATAGACCATTCTCAGACTCCCGAGGACCCTGGGAACCTTCCTGGTCCCCCTCAAAATACTACCCTAATGAATAAGGCTCCAATGGTTATCAAACGCCTTTATCCAGTTTTAAATCCCAGAGACACATTGACCCCTGGGAAGGAAGCTACCATAGAGAAGGAAGCAGCTCGCTACCATTCAGAAGACCTGCCACCTCCCAGGACCCTGCCACAGCTTATAGGACTTACACATCTACCTACCTCTTATATCCCTCCTGCCTTTTGTGCTCCAGCCCTTCAGGGGCAAAATGCCCCTCCCCAGATATTTTTTCCACTCTTCCCTTGCCTAACCTGGCTCCTTTGTGAAAGTCTCTCCAACATAGACGAGAACAGATCCAACTTTTAAAAGAATTAAGATCCCTTGACTCTGAGCTGTGTTAATTTGCCTTAGGCACAGAGTCAATGCAAGGTGGCCCATGGCGGTCTAATACAAAGGCTAAGCCACTCCATCAGCCTGTTCTCACCTTCCCAGTCACCCGCAGTCAGATAGATAAGCCTGCCCAGGCTGAGGTCAAAGACTTAGACAAGGATCAAGAGGAGGAAGTGGGGGAAATTGATCAAGGAGATCAGGACTCAGAGGATGAGGAGTTCACCCGTAGGCAGGAAGGAACCCAGAGTGTCTACAAAAAATTAAGCCTGTGTTTTCTTGAAAAACATAAAAAGACTTGTGCTCACTATGGCCCCACTGCACCCTACACGTTGGCTTTATTAGAAAGCCACAGGACACAATGGCTTACTCCTAATCATTGGAAATTTTTAGACCAAGCGACTCTCAGTGCCGGAGACTTCCTGTTATGGAATGCAGATTTCAAGGAGCACTGTCAGAAAACTGCTCAAAAAAAAAAATTAACTAAGGCCTCCTCTAAATCCTAAACTTATGGGCAATGCGCCATTTGACACTAAAAAAAAATAGGCATGTTTCCCTGCTGGACTTTTGGCGCAGATTCAGATGGCTGGCTTACATGCTTGGAGATGCCTCCCTCAAACGGGCTCGGCTACCACTTCTCTGGCAAAAATTCAACAAGGGCCCAACGAGCCTTATCGAAACTTTGTTCCCCGGCTTAACCTAGCTGCAGAATGCTTTCTTGGACCAAGCAAATTCGAAAGCACCTTTGTAAAACATCTTGCCTTTGAAAATGCCTACCTGGCATGTCAGGATGTTCTTCGACCACATAAGGATAAAGGGAAACTTTCTGAATTTATTAGACTCTGTGCAGGGGTGGGTGTAGCCGATGCCATGGGTCTCACCCTAGGTGCCGCCTTTGCCAAGACCTTTCACAATCCTGGCTCACGTACATGCTTTACTTGTAAACAACCTGGCCATTTTGCACGTGAGTGTCCGAAAGACAAACAAAGCCTAGGAATAGCGTCTCCTCAAACTGGGGCTAAAACGCCCCCAGCTACACTTTGCCCTAGATGTGGTAAATGTCATCACTGGGCCAGTGAGTGTAGATCTAAGACAAATGCCCTCGGACAGCCTGTGTCTTCCTGCTTCTCGGGAAACTCCCTGCAGGGCAGCCCCTGGCCACAACCTTCCCCAAGACAAAACCAGGGGCAATAAGTTTTGTTCCCTCCCAAACTCCCAACCTACCTCAAAATCCTTCTCCACAATTGCCTCCCTCCAACTAGCCACCCCAGGCAGCGCAGGATTGGACCTCTCTGCCACCACCGATAAAATATTAGACTCAATGCAAGGGCCCCAGATAATACCCACTAGAATTATGGGTCCCCCTCCATCTCATATGAGTGCCCTTATTCTTGAAAGAGCCTCTACTACCTTACAAGATGTTCAGGTCTTCCCTGGCATTAATGATAATGATTTCACTGGAGAAATAAAAATACTGGCCACAGCTATTAATGGAGTTGTGGCCATCCCAGCAGGAACAAGACTTGCACAATTAATATTCCTTCCCTTGGATTCAGGAGGCACTTACACCACCCAAACCGACCATGGGGGACTGCCTCCTTGGGCTCCTCTGATGTATATTGGGTTCAGCCCATTTTTCACAATATACCCACCCTTACCTTACTTATTGAAGGAAAGGAATTCCAAGGAATTCTAGATACTGGAGCTGATGCCACAATTATTTCTCACAAATACTGGCCATCAGGTTGGCCCCTCACCCCATCCTTGACTGACCTTAAAGGGATAGGAGTCAAAAAATCCCCATGTCAGTTCTAGGGCTCTTAGCTGGACAGATAAAGAGGGTAATAAGGGGATTGTCACTCCTTTCGTTGTTCCTGACCTCCCTGTTAACATATGGGGCAGAGATATTTTGAGTCATTGGAAGTTATTCTTGCCAGTCCCAATTCCATGGTGACTCATCAAATGCTTCGTATGAATTTTGTCCCTGGTACAGGCCTTGTGAGACTGAGTCAAGGACTGATGGAGCCTATAAAACCCATACAAAATCAAATACATATGAACTTGGGTATTCTGATTTTTAGTGTCGGTCCCTGACCCTCCTGTACCCCATACAGATAAAATTATTTGGGAGACTCAGACTCTTGTGTGGGTGGATCAGTGGCCCCTTACCCAAGAAAAAATTGGAGGCTGCCTCCATGTTAGTGCAGGAACAGCTGGCAGCCGGCCATGTAGAGCCCTCAACCTCACCATGGAATACTCCTATTTTTGTTATCAAGAAAAAATCAGGCAAGTGGCGTCTTTTACAATATTTCTGTGCCATTAATAAAGTTATGTGCCTGATGGGAGCCCTACAGCCTGGCATTCCCACACCAGTGGCTATTCCCAAAAACTATTGTAAAATGGTTATTGACTTAAAAGTTTGCTTTTTTACCATTCCTTTACATCCTGAGGATAGACCCTATTTTCCCTTTAGTCTCCCTTGTATTAATTTTCAGGGCCCAATGCAGAGATTTCAATGGAAGGTTCTTCCCCAAGGTATGGCCAACAGCCCTAGTTTTTGCCAAAAATAAGTTACTCAAGCAGTAGACCCTGTGAGAGAGTGATGGCCACAAATTTATATTTTACATTATATGGATGATTTTTTAATTGATGCACCTAATAACCATGACCTTAGTAATTGTTACTTGGACCTTTACAAAACTCTCACTACCTTGGGACTACAGATAGCTCCTGAGAAGTTTCAAACACAGGACCCTTATACCTATTTGGGCCTTAAACTTCAAGATATCAGATACAAATTCCTAAAATACAACTACGTGTGTACCATCTTCACACCCTTAATGATTCTAAAAATTTACTGGGGGATATTCAATGGCTAAGAAAATATTTAAAATTACCCACTTGTGTACTTTTTCCCCTTAATGATATTTTGAGAGGTGATTCCCATCCCTCCTCCCCTCAAAAGCTTACTCCCGAGGCATGACAGGCTTTAAACCAAGTCACAGAAGCCATTGCCTAACAGTTTGTTACACAAATTTCTTATAACCTTCCACTGGTTCTGGTTTTTTTACACACTCCTCATACACCCTCAGAAAAATTTTGGCAGTGGGATCCATATTTTAAAAATAAAGGCTTCCCCTTGCTTTGGGTCCATTTATCCACCACATCTTCCAAGGTAATTACTGTTTATCTCGCTCAGGTAGCTTCTATTATTATTAAAGGTCGTTTGCTTTCTCAACAACATTTTGGCAAAGACCAAACCCAATTTTTACTACAGAGAGGGGATGAATGGGGTATTACGCTATCATGCTTTGTGGGAACAATTGATTACCACGTCCCCAATGACACCCTTTTACATTTTGTCCAGATACATCCATTTATTTTTCCCCAAATTACTCAAAAGTCTCCCATTCCTCAAGCCCTTACTGTCTTTATAGATGGTTCCAGTAATGGCTGTGCGGTCTTTGTTGTCAATAACCAGCCTACCACCTTTGATACTGCCTATCAGTCAGCACACTTTGTGGAATTGTTTGCCATAACACAAGTTTTTATAACATTTTTTGATAATCCTGTTAATATTTATACAGACAGTGCCTACATTGCTCATTCTGTGCCCCTGCTGGAGATTTCACCCACCATTAAGGCTTCTTCAAATACGGCCTTTCTGTTTCACCAGCTTCAGCAGCTAATTCAGGCCAGACAACACCCATTTTTCTTAGGACACATCAGGGCACACTCTGATCTTTCCGGCCCTCTAACACAGGTAATGCCCAAGCTGATGCAGCAACTCATACCATCTTTCCAATTTTTGTCGGCTCCATTCAAAAGGCCACAGTGCTAAACAATCTTCACCATCTAAATTCCCAGAGCCTTTGATTACTTTGTAAAATTACCAGGCAACAGGCACGAGAAATAGTAAAAGAATGCCCTGCTTGTGCTGTCTCCCTCCCCATTCAATACTGGGTGTTAACCCCCGAGGATTACTGCCAAATCAGGTTTGGCAAATGGATGTTACCATTTTCCTGAGTTTGGAAAAACCAAATATATACACGTTTCTATAGATACCTTCCGCGGCTTTATTTTTGCATCACCACATTCTGGAGAAGCTACCAAAGATGTCCTTTCTCATCTTGTTTCAGCCTTTTCCGTAATGGGTAAACCAATACATATTAAAACAGATAATTGTCCTCCATATACCCGTGCCAAGTATAAACAGTTTTGTCCTACCTTGCAATTTTGTCATACTACTAGAATTCCATACAACCCTCAGGGCCAAGGCATTGTGGAACATGCCAACCTTACCTTAAAGACTTGGCTAACCCACCTTAAGGCTTCTGCCCTTGTATTTACCACTCCCAGGCATTGCCTTAACCATGCATTATTTGCCCTTATTTTTCTTACCCTAGACAGTGAAGGCCATTCAGCTGCAGACAGACACTGGCATCCCTTGTCCAATTCTGATCACCCACCTGTTATGTGGCGAAATCCCCTTACAAATAAATGGAAACGCCCAGATCCTGTCCTCATCTGGGGACGAGGTTCAGCTTGTGTTTTGGACCAAGAGCAAGCAGGCCCAAGATGGTTACCAGAAAGCCTGGTTAAACAGGTTAATGACTTACCTCAAACCAGGGATGTAGGCCCTCCCCCTGAGTACAAATTTTTCTCTTTTTTGGATGCATCCAAGAATCTGTGTGAGGATCCTGCTTAAGGCACTTCTGTTGAACAGGTTTGTACATGGAGGCGTTGGCCCTCCACCTTCCAACATCATGGAGTACCTTTTTGACCCCCCTGTGAATGCAAGGGAGAATCTTGGAATCAGGCTCCCACTAGTTGGACCCAGACTGCTGACTGCTTGACTAAGGTGGCTTACCTCCGTGCCGAGGTTGACCATAAACTCAGAGGAGTTCATCAGCCTAAATGGGTATGTGTTAACAAGCCAAAGATTATTCCCCCTAGTACTAGTAAAGCCTTCCAAAATTGTTCTGCAACCCATACGCATACCCAGGCGATGCATGTCTGTTGTTATGTGTCAGCCTCAATTTGTTTTAACATCAAGGAGAATAATTTTTTGAAGCTTCCCTAACTAAAACTCATGCAGCAGTGGGGAACACTATTAATTATACCCCTGTTCTCTTTGACCGGGGAGGAAAAGGCTGACATTTACATTCACTCTCTAGCCAAAAAACTATTGCTAAAGAACTTTTGGTCCAAATTCTATACTCACTCTTCTTTCTAAACCTACCAATTATCTTCCTAATCCTACCGACTCTCACTTTTTGACTGGATCTTGTCTTCCACATTCAATCATCCCAGGCACAAGGTCCTATGCCATTGTATATAGATTTATCAGAGACATTTGTGAAGAACATAATTCAAAACTAAGTATCCCACTCATTGGCCCAATGCCTTTCTGGGCTTCAAAACTTATGTGTATTTCGGTTTTCAAACTTATATTTCACCTGTATATTCTTTTAAATATCGCAGGTTTCCAATACCATTATTCATCACACAAATGATTTCTAACCCAAATAGAACCTGTTGTTAACCCTAACCATACACTGTTCCCACAATCTAACTTCACAGAAGAGCGGGGACAGAGTTGGTCTTACAATACAGGAATGTAGGTGATCTTCCACTTGCTGAGAACCTCAAAGGTCCATGCAGAAATGATCCTTGGAGAAGTTGTAGGCAGCTATGAAGGACCTGAGAGAGCAAAAGTCCTCTTACATGTTAAACAACGTGGACAGGATGAAAGGATATGTCTGAATCAGCCTCTGTCTCCTTAATATAGAGAAGATGAACCAAAGTAGGCCTGTTTGGAGAGCTATTCCCCGGTGCCTATGGTTGATATACCATTCTAACTTGTGAAAGTGTCACAGGAAGTAGAAGCAGCCTCCATATCATGGGACCCTTGGAAGCAACTGTTAGGACAAAGTGGTTGCCAGGGAAGTGACCTCATTCATTTCTTGAAGAAGTGACTTCACCTCACTTACTTGGTGATGGAACTCTCTGAACTTGGGATTCAGGAAGCCAGGCACCAAGAGCCAGTCCCAGTCCCTGTCCCAGTGGGATCACTTGTTTGGTTTTACCAAGGACAGAGACAGTCTTTTTTGGTATCTACTGATGTGAGGGTTTCCAAATGCCAAGAGAGCTCTGAAGAGGGTCCTTTCCTAAGAAAGCAGGTAGTCGCTCACCGTTGGCTCCTGACAACTGCACAGATTTGGCCAAGGAGACCAGATCTTAGACAGGACAGGAAAATTTGGGGTAACAATGCATGGTCCACCAGTCAGAGGACACCCCGGATAGTCACAGACCTATTGGGGTTAGGAAGTAACTTTGTGGGTGTGGTTGTAAGTTTGTGGTTTTGTCTCATGTTCTGAGAATAGGTAAAAAAGGCAGTTTGTTTGATTTGGAGTGGACTGTTTCTAGAAAGTCATTTGACAAGGCGAGTGTTTCTATGTTGGTGTATCACACTGTGTCCGTGGATGTAGACATGAGAAAAGAGAATGCATCACTGGATATGTCCTGTCTAGTAGAAAGCTTCCCAGCATTCATCCTACCGAATTTATGAATTGATTGCAGCTTGCCTTATGGATGAGCAACCCCTATTATCTTGCTAAGTTCCTGTTTTCTTCACAAATTCTAGCCACTATCCAGAATAGGCTCATGGTTTTATGTCCAAATATGTACCACCTCCAAACTCTGTGACATGACCATGTACTGTATAGCTGAATGGAATGGCGAGCATCTCATAAAACTCAGATATCAGTGTGACAAGGAAAGTGTCAGTGGAGAAACCCTGCTTTGGGCCTTCTGCTTACCTATTGTTCTGTTGTGCTGAATGTCAGGAAGGTCCTTGACTCAGGCCACCCCTTTCTGAAGCCGGAAGAAAACAGTTTTCAAATGGAAATGAATGGGCATCACCTGTGGCTCTTTGCTTAATTACTTTGGAAAGGGATGTGTCTGAATCAGCCTCTTGGCCCTGTGTCAGGCTGTGGCTTAGATTCTCAGCACCTGATGGATCTAAAGAAAGATTCCATTTGTGCATCCAAAACCAAAGTGGCAAAAATAGCAGTAATTGTGGATGAAGTCTCTCGCCTTCCTGTGTTAGGTTCCTGACCTCCATCAAGTTAGAATAGGGATCCATTGGGTCAAATGAGTTCTTCAAAGCCCTACAGAGTTGCTTGGGTTTTTTATGACTCCAATTCACATAAAGAACCTATACCTGATAGTCAGTAGGCATCAAATTGCAGAAGCAGAGCAGTATTAATGGCAGGCCTATTTGACAACTCCTGGTTCATAGGGAAGGGTGTCCAGGCCACCCTGACTTTAGGAAAATGAGAGGCAAGGGAGCTTATTTTGGACACTGTTTTGTGCTGCGCCCCTCATGGAAACCAGCAGTCAGAGATTATGATGAGTGTCTACATGGAAGAAGTTGAGGGCCATTTGAGAGTGTTTTGGTTTTAATTGTTGTCATTTGTTGGTGGTTGGAAGAGATGACTGGGTCCACCTGGGCTTGAACACTGGTGTGATTCCCCATATGACTGAGTTCTGGAACTGACCTCAGAGAAGTATTGCTATGAAATCGTGTTGGGATTTTAAGAGGCCATGCATGAGAGTCACCTTTGGAAACTGAGTTCTGGGGCCAGGATGGCTTTCCACATCGCCCTGGGAATCTCATCCAGGATATCACATGATTTTATTTTTAAATAGTTGGGAGCCATAGTTAAAGACAAAATACACATGGATCTCACATTGTAGACCTCAATGGGCCTGGCTTCATGTGACCTTTTGCCCCCTTTTTGGGAAGCCTTGCCTGTGAGAGTTTTCCAGAGTTTTCATTCAAATGAGATTCCTCAAAATTTTATGGTTCCTGGATGAATGGGAAACCCACAGTGGCTCCAAATTCATCCTTGAAAAATGGCTAGATAAATACCATGAAATTTTGGACATTCCCATGACCAGGTGGCACTGTAAAACATTTTGATGTCCTATTGCTGATCATGAGTATACCAGATGGTGCCTTGATTGACTGGGTTTCATGAAAATGCTGTAGAACAGAGATGCCAGTAAGTTGGAGCCTTCTGAGTAGTGAGCCTAGAGCAGTGGTTAGCAAGTGTGTGATAATACATCTGTGGAGTGGCCATGTAGATCTGCAATTGGCTTCCAAATTTCCTGTGACTGACATGGTGTAGCCAGCAGACAATTATATGAAAAGGCATCTTGGTATAAGGAGACGTTTCTGGGCAATGTTCAGAATCAGGTTGCTATGGACAAGGGGGCAAGCTGTGTGGGATAGAAGCCTTGTTGGTGCATTCTCCAGCAGACACTGACCAACCACACATGAGAGAATGCCCTCCAGCACTGCGACCCGTTTGAACTCCTTGTATTTTGTGAAGCAAATACCAAACTCCCAATGTTGCAGCAAGAAAGACCTTGAACAGTGGAGGATGACCAAAGAGATTCACAGTCCACACGGGGAGATGCTTAGCCCCAATGGCATAGTTTACCGACAAAAAGAGAATTCATCACTGCTGCGCCGTGTTCATTGGAAAATAAGAAAACATGTCCTCCAGGTCACATAGATGCAGATTCAGCTTTGATGATCTCACTACAAAGGAAGCTAAAGCTCCTGACAACAACATGTATTTCAAGTGCCCAACCTCAGAGGCAGTTTCTCAAGATGTCTTTAGGCCAGCAAACCTCTGTATTCATAGACACAGGGTACAACTCTTTGTACCCCCAATACTAATTTATACGTCTTCAAAATATTGCTCCCAGAAATGGTACAAGAAATACTCATGTCACCCGATCTACATATACATTTTATCACAGTAATATTCTGAACACAAAATGCAAAGGTCACACTTATGATTGTACCAAAACCTAAATGGAAAGTGAACCTGCATTACTAAAATCATCCATGTCCACTTGCCTAATGCTCTCAAATGTCAATCCTATTGATGACTACATATTTGTTTCTTTCTAAGATTATGTATTTAAAGTCAACCCTGTTGAAAGTGTAATACTATCACTAACTTTATGCTTTGCCTGATTTCTTAATGTCTCTATTGATATCTGCTTTCCTACATGTTTTCTCCAGTTCATCATTTTGACTTACTCTTCACTTGGGCTGACATTTACATTCACTCTCTATATGAAACCCTATTGCTAAAGGACTTTTGTTCCAGATCCTATATTCACTCTTCTTCCTAAACCTACCAACTATATTTCTAATCCTACCGACTACCATTTTGAATGGATTTTTTTTCTACATTCAATCATCCAAGTAAAGGTCGGGCGAGCATCGGAGGAAGAGACCACCCAGAATCTATCTCATGCAACAGCAAAGGATTTATTGGGGGTTCAGCATGCTGGTGCTCAGAGCTCACTTGAATAGAGCAGAGAGCCCTGAGAACATCTTAAGCAGAGCTTATATACTTTCATTGGAGAGGGCAGGGAGGGAATATTATTAATGGGTCAGGGCGAGTGGGCAGTTTGCATGCAACCGGGTGAGGAAGTGCATTCTGCAGCTTGGCAGTTGGGGACAGCACATTCTGGGAAGAAGATTAGCAAACATTTCTCAAGATTTCAACTGTGTTTTGTTAAGCGTACAGAAAAACAGGAAGTGACAAGTGCCTATTTTATTAACCTTTCATTCCCCACTTCTTCTTCTGGCTACTTTTAGTCATAAAAGTGATCATTGGGGGGTGTCACATTCTATGTCTGCTAGTGGGGTATTACCATAAGTTTAACTTGTCCAATTTGAGATTGGAGAAAAGAAATTACATGGTTGAGCAAACAGGGTTTACAGTTAGCAATAATATGAGGATCATTATTGGACCTGCCAGGGTTGATAAATGAGTAGTTAACCAGGGGGACTGTATGAACCAAGACTCAAACCACACTTTTTGGGCCTCTCTCTCTCTCGTTGATGCTCTTCAAGGTGTCCTTTTAATTTACTCATAGATTTTTTTAAAACTCCAGTATGGTCGGCATAAACACAACAATCTTCCATCAATGCAGAACAAAGGCCCCCTTCTCTAATGAAGACGAGGTTCAACCCTCGACTGTTCTGTAAAACAACTTCAGAGAGAGAGGTTAAAGATTTCTGCAAAGCTGTAATGGAGGTTTCTAATACCTTTAAGTTTTGGTCTATTGCTGCTTCTAATTGGGTCGTTTGTTGTGTCCCATTGACCAAGGCAGTGGTTCTTGTGCCCATCTCTGCAGCAACTCCTATTCCTAATAAGATGGCTAAAGTGACAGATATATGTTCCCAGTGGATCCAGGTCTTATTCCCCCCTATTTGAACTTCAAATGAACCTGCATCATGATAAAGCACTCTGGGAAACATCTGCACCATTACTTAAGTAATCATATTTGTTAACAATTTCATGAAAACAAAAGAAAAATGTTTAAGTATATAGAATTATACTGTTGTAGGGACAGACAAGGCAAGGCGCCTAAGATAGTACCAAAGACAGGGAAACAGTCCTATTTGTTTGCAACTGGATTCAGACGGCATTACTTCTATTGTAATCAATTAATTCCCTGAAACCCAAGTTTAGGTAGTTTCAGAATTTTGTACCCAACATGTAAGGGAAGTGGCTCAGAAGTTCACAGTCTGCAGAAGTTCACAAAAAGCAGTTTATTTTTTTTCCTCTGTTTTTGGCAAATTAACTTTTCAAGGACACCTGGGTGAGGGAGAGCTCTTTCTTCCCTTTAATTTTCCCCCTGCCAGTTGTTACCATGGAGCCCAGTTTGTAACTTCTTTATCTTACAAATGTAGCCATCTCTGTGAAGCCCCAGCTCAAGGCCAGAGGCCTTGTACACACATTTTGTGAAAAACAAGTAAGCGCGTGACTAGCTTAGGAGTGCAGACTTTTTCAGACAGTGGCCAAGTAGAACAGGGCAACACAAAAAGAGGAATTTTATCTACTCTGAAGTTTTTTATAGGGACTCTTTTGCTGAAAGTCCTAAAGTCAGCCATGGTGAAGACTTCTGGAGACGGTCAGATAAGACTTTTCAGTGGGCCTGGTACAGAGGGGGAAGATGGGGTAGGTGGGTTGAGAGCAGTTCCGAAGATCTGAGAATGAGAAAGGAGAGATGTAAAAGAATAATGGGAAAGGGGTTTGGGATTTTCCTAGCAACAAAATCTTGAGCAGTAGAACACGTAGAGCAGAGGGGAGGACCGGAGTTAGTATCCCTAAAAGCCTGTGAGAGACTTTAAATTCTGAGTAACCTCTTTTCAGTGATGACAAAGAAACTTTAAAGTCCATTTTCATTACATCTTGGATAGGGGTTTGAGGGCTCTCCTCAGCTGGTTTGAGATTTGGGTTAGCTGGTAAGGGGACCTGGTGGTATCTGGTGCGGGCACTGATAGGATAAGAGAGGAGGGAGTTGGTGGAGGGGTACCTCATTACCTGCTACCTCAGCAATTGGGCAATGGTCTGGGAACCGGCAGAGGTTTGGGTTTTTGATCTAGTAATTGGAGGGGAGAAATCATGTTGCTGAGGTGATAGTGACAGCAGAGAGTCTGGAGCAGAAGGCTAAGGGTTAGGATCTATTGGAGAAGCATAGGTGAGGATGTGAGCGAAGGAAGAAAAAGGCCTTCACATAGGGGAATCTCCTTTCACCTTTTTGAGCACTTGCAGAAGTTAAAAAGTTCACGCAGAATATGAGGATCTAGAGACACCACTGTGGGCCATCGGTTTTGGTTATCTAATTGGTAATACGGCAAATGCTGTGTACAGAATTTTTTTTATTGGTTATTCAAAACATTACAAAGATTGCAAAATCACATCGGTTACACATCCACATTTTTACATAATACCATAATAGTAACTGTTGTATTCTGCTACCTTTCCTATCCTCTACTATCCCCCTCCCATCCCCTCCCATCTTCTCTCTCTACCCCATCTACTGTAATTCATTTCTCTCCTTATTTTTTCCCATTCCCCTCACAACCTCTTATATGTAATTTTGTATATCAATGTGGGTCTCCTTCCATTTCCATGCAATTTCCTTTTTCTTTCCCTTTTCTCTACAGAATTTGATGAGGAGCTTGGGTTCCATCAGGCAGTCCCTGTATGTTCACATCCCCATGACTTACAGAAGAAGTCGGCTTTCCCCCCACACAGCCGTGACTGCTTGTGGTTTTGAGAGTCCGCCGGGAAAACATAGTAATCTAGGCTAGCCAACCTGCATCTGGCTCGCTTGTCCCTACATCCATTATGTTTGTTTCCATTGTCTATGGTGCGGAAGGGATTTAATGGAATTTTAGTGGAATCCTCTTCATCAGGGATATCCCAAAAGGAAAGACCTATAGCCAGCTGATAAATGTCTGGGTGGAGAGATGGTCATTAGTTCCCTTAGTGGCCTGTATACAAGATAGACCATACTTCTATTCCAGTAGGATTTGTGATCAGCCATCGCTGCTGAACGCGCTGATGAGGGTTAGGACTACTGGTGATCAAGGGGAGAGTCTATAGCTTTATCCACACGGCGAATACACAATTTGAAAGGGTTACCAGTCTTTTCCAGTTTCCAGCCAGAGTCTGGAGAGGCCGCAGGCTTGAGATGAGAGGTATGAATCCAGAAAATGATTCTGTCTACCTTTACCGCTGTAGGTGTTATAAGTAGCACCTGGTATGGTCCTTTCCAGCGGGGTTCAAGGGATGACACCTGATGTCGTCTTACATATAAGAATTATCTTACTTGATGTTGTGCAACCGGGTGAATGAGTACATTCTGCAGTTTGGCAGTTGGGGACAGCACATTCTGGGAACAAGATTAGCAAACAGTTCTCAAGATTTCAACAATGTTTTGTTAAGTATACAGAAAAACATAAAGAGACAACTACCTATTTCACTAACATTTCACTAACGACTATACTTTGCCAGATTTCCTAATGTCTCTATTGATATCTGTTTTTCTACATATTTTCCCCAGTTCATCATTGTGACTGACTCTTCACATGTGCTGACATTTACATTTATTGTATACACGAAAACCTATAGGTAAAGAACATTTGGTGCAAATCCTATACTCACTCTCCTTTCTAAACAACCAACTATCTTCTTAATCCTACTGACTATCACTTTTTGACTGGAAGTTATCTTTGACAATCAATCATCAAAGGTACAAGGTCCAATGCAATTTTATATTGATGTATCTGAGACATCTGTGCAGAAAATAAATCAAAGCTAAGTACCACAATCAAGGGCCTAATTCACTTCTGGGTTTTAAATCTTACCTAGATTTCTGTTTAAATAATTATATTTCACCTATATATTCTTGCAATTATCGCAGGTTACCAATACCATTATTCATCCAGCAGAATGATTCCTAACCCAAATCGAACCTGTTATTAACCCTAACCATACACTGTTCCCTCAATCTAACTTTACAGAAGAGCAGGGACAGAGATGGTCTTACAATACAGGAATGTACGATTGCTTCCAACTCCTGAGAAACTCAAAAGTCCATGCAAAAAGAATCCCTGGAGAAGTTGTAGGCAGCTATGTAGGAACTGAGAGAGCAAAAGTCATCTTCCATTGAAAACAACCTGATCAGGATGAAGGGATGTGTCTGAATAAGCCTCTGTCTTCTTAATATAGAGAAGAAGAACCAAACCAGGCCTGTGTGGTGAGCTGTTCCTAGGTGCCTATGGTTGATATACCATTCTCACTTGTGAAAGTGTCACAGGAAGTAGGGGCAGCCTCCATTTCCTGGGACCCTTGGAAGCAACTGTTATGACAATGTGGTTGCCAAGGCAGTGTCCTCATTCAGTTCCTGAAGGAAGTGACCTCACCTCACATCCTTGGTGATAGAACTCTCTGAACTTTTTATCCAGGAAACCAGTCACCCAAATCCAGTCCCAGTCCCACTCCCAGTGGTCTCACTTGTTTGGATTTACAAAGAACAGATTCAGTCTTTCGTGGTACCTACTGTCCTGAGGATGGTCAATGCCAGAAATCTCTGAAGAGTGGCCTTTCCTGAGAAAGCAGGTATTGGATCACCGCTGGCTCCTCAGAACTTCACAATGTTGACCAAGGAGACCAGTTCTGAGACAGGACAGGCCATTTCGGGAGAATGTAGTATGGCCCACAATCAGAGGACACTCTGGATAGTCACAGACCTACTTTGGGGAAGGAGGTGTCTTTGTGTGTGTGGGAATGAGTTTATGGATTTGTCTCATGTACTCAGGATAGCTAGGAAAGTTGGTATGTTTGGTTTGGTGTGGGCTGTTTCTAGTAAATCGTTTGACAAGGCGAGTGTTTCTATGTCTGTGTATTCCACGGTGTCCATGGTTGTGGACATTAGAAAAGAGAATGCATCAGTTGATATGTCCTATCTAGTAGAAAGCTTTCCAGCATTCATTCTGCCCTATTTATAAATGGATTTCAGTTTGCCTTATGGATGAGCAACACTTGCTATCTTCCAAAGTTCCTGCTTTCTTCCTGAATTCTGGCCACTCTCCAGAATAGGCTCATGGTTTTGTGTCCAATATATGTATCACTTCCAAGCCCTGTGACATGGCCATGTACTGGATAGCTGAAGGGAATGTTGAGCAACTCAGAAAACTCAGATATCAGTGTGATCAGGATAGTCTCAGTGGAGAAACCCTGCTTTGTGGCTTTTGATTACCAATTGTTCTGCTCCCCCGAATTTCTGAAAGGTCTTTGCCTCAGGCCATCCCTTTGTGATTCCTGAAGAAAAGATTTTTCACATGGAAATGGTTGGGCATCACCTGAGGCTCTTTGCTTAATTCCATTGGATAGGATGTGTCTGAATCAGCCTCTTGGCCCTGTGTGAGGCCTAGGCTTAGATTCTCAGCACCTGATGGATCTAAAGAAAGATCCCATGTGTGCATCCAAAACCAAAATAGCCAAAAGAGCAGTCATTGTGGATGAAGTATCTCCTCTTCTTCTGTGAGGTACCTGACCTCAATCAATTTAGAATAGGAATTCTTTGGGTCAAATGATTTCTTCAAAGCCCTGCAGAGGCTAGCCCATAGGTGGTTGGGTTTTCTCATGTCTCCAATTCACACAAAGAATCTAAACCACACGGTTAGTGGCCTCAAATTGGAGAAGCAGAGAAGTATTAAAAGCAGGCCTATTTGATCACTCCTGGTTCACAGGAAGGGTGTCCAGGGCACCCTGATTTTAGGCAAATTAGGGGCAAGGGGGATTATTTTGAAGACTGTCTTGGTCTGCGCCACTCATGCAAACATCCAGCCAGAGGTTATGAAGAGTGTCTATATGAAAGATCATGAAGGCCATGTGGGAGTGTTTTGGGTTTAATTGTGGTCATTTGTGTGGTGGTTGGAAGAGATGACTGGGTCCACCTTGACATGAACTCTGGTTTTATTCCCCTAAGAGACTGAGTTCTGAAACTGACCTCAGAGAAGTATTGCCATAAATTTTGTTGGGATTTTAGGAGTCCATGCATGAGAGTCACCCTTGGAAACTGAGATGTACGCCCAGGTTATATTTCCACAATGCACCAGAAATCACAGCCAAGATATCACATGATTTTTTTCTGAAAGACTTGGCAGCCATAGTTGAGAGTTAAATCACATATTGACCTCACACTGTAGACCTCAAAGGGCCTGGCTTCACGTGACCATTTAGCCACTCTTTGGGAAGCCTTGCCTGTGAGAATTCTCCATAGCTTTCATAGAAATGAGCTTCCTCAACATTTAATGGTTCTGGAATGATTTGAAACCCACAGTGCCTCCAACTAAATCGTTGAAAAATGGCTAGATAAATACTAAGAAATTTTTGAAATTCCCATGACCAGGTGGCACTGGAGAACCTTTGGATGTCCTGTTGCTGATCATGAGTATACCAGACAGTGCCTTGATTTACTGGGTTTCATGAAATTGATGTAGAACAGAGATGCCAGTAAGTTGGAGCCTGCTGAGTAGTGGTCCTAGAGCAGTGGAGGGCATGTGTGTGGTAAAATATCTGTGGTGGGGCCATGTGGATCTTCCATTAGCTTCCAAATGGCTTGTGACTGACATCGTTCAGACAGCAGTCCCTTCTATGTAAAGGCATCTTGTAATATTGAGTCCTCCAGGTTACATAGATGCCGACCCAGCTTTAATGGTCTCACTAGAAAGGAAGATAAAGCACTTGACAACAACATATGTTTCAACTGCCCAACCTGAGAGGCAGTTCCACAAGAAGTCTTTAGGCCAGAAAAGCTCCAGTTTGCTGAGTGTTTACCCTGTCCCTTACTTTTGGAAACTCCTCTACCACCTCAAAGGTTGTCAACTCCTTAGCATATTTCATTCCAGATATGTATTCACAGATATTCTAACTCTTCTCCTATAATTTTGTCTTACTTGGGGCGAAAGTAATGTCAAGCCATTGTTCTGGATGAGAGTGGGAACAATTTTGTGTAGCACATATTTGCATACACATTGGATTCATTTTCCAATTCTCCGTTCAAAATAGTGAATCCCTCACACTAACCCCTACCCTATTAGACTCTGACTACTAATCGTAATATGATGGAGAATAATAACCCAAACAGAATAGAAATACAAGCAGTTCAGAGGAGGCATTGTGTATAGTTGGACTTGCCTTTTTCATTATATAGGATAGAAGTTATGAATCTAGTCAATTTTTTGTTGAAAGAGTTCTCCATGTTTTTTTAAAGTTAATAAATATCTGAATTCCTGTCTCCCTTTCTCTGTAGCCTATTTAGCACATGTATTTTTATATGCACATTTCGAATCATACCTGGTATCACACGTATATTTTTGGTGAGGTGGCTGACTTGGCATATACAAATTGTAAGAAGATATCACTCCTTCTAAATGCTGTTGGAACTGAAAATTCAACCTATGGGTAAGCCTCCTATTTGAATAGCATTACACATAAATCCATGTTCAGTAAAATTAATATTTTTGGATCTGTGGATTATATGTTTTTCGTGATGAATTTTGATTGGCAAATATAATGCTACTTTTTTATGTCTCTGTGTGTGTGTCTGTATATATATATATATATATATATATATATATATATATATATATACACATACACTATATATACACTCTCCAGATTTTTCAAAATATGAAATATATGTGTCTTATTATGCACTCCCTAATTTTATTCATATTCATGTATGTGGATTTATAATCTGCTTTACAAAAGATTATTCTCAGAAATATTCATCAACCTGAAATACATATTGGTTTCCTAGTACTGAAAACTATCTTTAGTAAATGGTGCATAAAAATCCTAATATTTTGACATTGCAAGATGGCCACGAATAGAGTGCATCACACCCTTTGTACCGCGCCACTTCACAGGTGAATAATGAGTTAGAACGACAAAAACTATCTTGTTAGGATATTACAGAAAAATGGGTGTGCCTGGAACCTAGAAGAATGATTTCCACCACCGAGGTCCAGTAATTGAGCCTCAAACAAGAGCCAACTATGCGAACAGAGATCCGGGCTGACTGATCCGCACGGCCCGCCCCGTGGCTACAGCCGGCGGGCCTCCGCCGAGAAGCAACCACCATGCAGGGAGAAACATTGCTGCATATTTTGTGGAATCCTGCTGGCTCACGCCCCACTGAGCCCCGGGCTGAGTTCGGAATTTCAGACGGGGAAGAAAGCACTACAGTTCTATCCCCCACAACGGAAACTCCACCAAAGAAACCAACAGTCACCATCTTGGAGAGCTGAAGTAACCACCGCCACTCTCCGACAGATTGCAACAATAAAACTGGTGTGTGTTACTCAGCTCATCTCCCATACAGCAGGTAATTTGTAAAAATTCTCTCCTAGGCTTTCCGGGGGAGGGATTACAAGAGAAAGCCTGCATAAAGACGGGGGGAAACTAGTGGCACCTGACCTTCAACTTCCCTTCCCATCAGTGTCGAAAACGAAACCTGTCTAGCCAGCGCTGGGGGTGGGGCAAGCGGAAAAAAATCAAAACAATAGAGTGCCAGGGTTCCCAGTAGACACCCTCCACACTCAAGAAACAGCAGGCCCAGAGTACAGTTTGAACTGCTGAGAGGCATCACTCAGGGGAAATCTGGTCTAGCAGGAGAAACCAGGACTAGCTGGAGAAACCAGGGGACTAGAGGCCAGGCCCTTGTGACTGGGTGGCTGGATACCGCAGGCCCACAGGCGAAAGTCCACCCGATGCCCGCTTGACTGGGTGGCTGGAGAACGTCTGCCTGCTGGCAACTGACTGTGCCACTGGGTGGCTAGAGATCCCCGCCCGCCAGTGACTGCCCACCTGCTGCCCGCGTGAATGGGCGGCTGGACACCACCTGCTCGCCGGCGATGGACCATGCGACTGGGCGGCTGGAGACAGCTCGCCCGCCAGTGACACGGAGCTGAAACCAACCAGAGACAGTCCAGTCCCACCCCCCTATTCGGACACCTCGGCAAGGAGCCTGGGGCCCGTCAAAGCAGAGAGGTGACGTCACTGGAGCTCGGCCTTTGGAATTTCTTCCAAGCGGAATCCCAATTTAGCAGGCATAGTCTACCAACACAAAGTAGAGACAACAGAGATATACAACACCAAAACAAATCTATAGAATACAGAAATGCAGCAATCAAATAGAGCTCGAAAGTAACGTGAACATCATGAAAAAACAAGGGAAAAAATGGGTACAAACAATGCAGGAAAACTTAATTCTACAGGAAGACGTAGAAGCATCAGAAACAGGGATAGGGAAAGAACTCAAGGCATACCTAACTCAGATGAAATGGAATATTAGAGAAGACATGAGGCAGCAAGTCCAAGCAATAAAAGTATATTTTGAAAATGAATTAAACAAACAAATTGAAATGGCAAACAAGGAGCTTTACAAGGAGATAGAGATCTTAAAAAAATTCAAACAGTAATCCTATAAATGCAGGAAACTATAAACCAAATTAAAAACTCAAACGAGAATATTACAAATAGACTAGATAAAGTAAAAGTCAGAAAATCAGATAATGAAGACAAAGTTTATCAACTTATAAAGAATATAGTCAACAGAAAAAAGATGCTTAAATCCCATGAGCAATCTATTCAAGATATATGGGATGTCATAAAAAAAAAACTTGAGAGTCATCGGGATAGAAGAAGGCATAGAGATTCAAACCAAAGGAATAGACAACATATCAAATGAAATAATTCTAGAAAACTTCCCAGAGATAAAAGATGGATTGGATTGTGAAATCCTGGAAGCCTATAGGACCCCAAACATTCAAAACCATAATAGACCAACTCCAAGACATATAATAATGAAGATAACCAACATACAGGACAAGGAGAGAATATTAAATGCTATAAGAGAAAGGAGGCAGATTACATTCAGGGGTAAACCAATTAGGTTAACGACTAATTTTTCATCACAGACTTTGAAAGCGAGAAGATCCTAGAACAATGTATTTCAAATGCTGAAAAATAATGGATTGTAACCAAGAATACTGTATCCAGCAAAATTAAGCTTCAGATTTGAGAATGAAATTAAAGTCTTTCACGATAAACAAAAGCTAAAAAAATTTGCAGCCAGAAAACCAGCCCTGCAAAGCATTTTGAACAAAATACTACAAGAAGAGGAATAGAAAAATAGTGCCCAAATCTAACAGTGGGAGGTATCTCAGTAAAGGGGGGAGGAAAATAACCAAAAAAAGTAAAAACTAGCCAAACTAAAATATAATAAATATATAAACATGACTGGAAGTACAAATCATATTTCAATAATAACCTTAAATGTTAATGGCCTAAACTCACCAATCAAGAGACATGGGCTAGTAACCTTGATCAAAAAAACAAATCCAACAATATGTTGCCTTCAGGAGACTCATATGATTCGAAAAGCCATACACAGGCTGAAGGTAAAAAGGTTGGGAAAAATCATGCCACTCACATGGCCCTCAGAAGCAAGAAGTAGTAGTGATACTCTTATGGAATAAAATCAACTTCAAACCTAAGTTAATCAAAAGGGATAAAGAAGGACACAATATTCTTTTAAAAAGAACCATCCACCAACAAGACATAACAATTATCAATTTGTATGCACCAAGCAATGGAGCTGCAACGTTCATAAAACAAACTCTCCAAAGTTCAAGAGTCAAATAGACTACAACACAATAATTATGGGTGACTTCAAAACACCACTCTTGGCATTAGACAGATCCTCTAGACAAAAACTGAATAAAGAAACTATAGAACTCAACAGCACAATCAATAACCCAGACTTAACCAAAATATATAGAATATATCAACCATCATCAAGTGGATACACGTTCTTCTCAGTAGCAGCACATGGATCCTACTCAAAGATAGACCATATATTATGCCATAGGGCAATTCTTAGTAAATATAGAAGCATGGAGATAATACCATGCACCATATCTGATCATAATGGAATGAAACTGAAAATCAATGATAAAAGAAGGAAGAAAAAATCCTACATCACATAGAAAATGAACAATATTCTACTGAATGATCAATGGGTTACAGAAGACATAAACGAGGAGATAAAAAAATTCTTAGAGACAAATGACAATACAGACACAACATACTGGAATCTATGGGACACAAAGAAAGCAGTTTTAAAAGGGAAATTTATTTCTTGGATTTCTTTCCTCAAAAAAAAAGAAAAAAAATAAAAAATAAATGAACTCACACTACACCTCAAAAACCTAGAAATGGAAAAGCAAAACAACACTAAATGTAGTAGAAGACAAGAAATAATTAAAATTAGAGCAGAAATCAACAAAATTGAAGCAAAAAGAACATTCAAAAAAATTGATAAAACTAAAAGTTGGTTCTTTGAAAAAATAAATAAGATTGACAGGCCCTTAGCCATGCTAAGGAAAAGAAGAAGAGAGAGAACTCAAATTACTAACATATGGAATGAAAAAGGCAATATCACAACAGACACTACAGAAATACAGAAGATAATTAGAAAGTATTTTGAAACCCTATATTCCAATAAAATAGAAGATAGCGAAAATATCAATAAATTTCTTAAGTCATACGATCTGCCCAGATTGAGTCAGGAGGACACACAATTTAAACAGACCAATAACAAAGGAAGAAATAAAAGAAGCCATCAAAATACTACAAACCAAAAAAAGCCCTTGAACGGATGGGTATACAGCAAAGTTCTACAAAACCTTCAAAGAAGAATTAATACCAATACTTTTCAAGCTATTTCAAGAAATAGAAAAAGAAGGAGCTCTTCCAAATTCATCCTATGAGGCCAAAATCACCCTGAACCCAAAACCAGACAAAGACACTTCAAAGAAAGAAATCCACAGACCAATATCTCTAATGAACTTGGATGCAAAAATTCTCAATAAAATCCTGGTCAATTGAATACAAAAGCATATCAAAAAAATTATGCACCACGATCATGTAGGATTCATGCCTGGGATGCAAGGCTGGTTCATTATACGGAAATCAATAAATGCTATTCACCACATCAATAGAATTAAAGAGAAGAACCATATGATCATCTCGATAGATGCAGAAAAAACATTCGACAAAGTTCAGCATCCCTTTATGTTGAAAACACTAGAAAAACTAGGGATAACAGGAACTTACCTCAACATTGTAAAAGCTATATATGCTAAACCTCTGGCTGGCATCATCCTAAATGGAGAAAAACTGAAGGCATTCCCTCTAAAATCTGGAACAAGAGGGATGCCCTCTATCACCTCTTCTATTTAATTCAGTTCTTGAATCACTAGGAAGAGCAATTAGACAGACAAAAGAAATTAAAGTCATAAAAATAGGGAAAGAAGAACATAAATTATCGCTATTTGTGGATGACATGATAATATATTTAACAGACCCAAAATGGTCTACAAAGGAACTGCTAGAGTTAATAAATGAATTCAGCAATGTGTCAGGATATAAAATCAACACGCATTAATCAAAGGCATTCCTGTATATCAGCAGCAAAACTTCTGAAATGGAAATAAGGAAAACCACTCCATTCACAATATCCTCAAAGAAAATAAGATAATTGGGATAACACCTAACAAAAGAGGTGAAAGATTTATGTAATGAAAACTACAGAACCCTAAAGAGAGAGATAGAAAAAGATCTTAGAATATGGAAAAATATACCCTATTCATGGATAGGCAGAACTAACATCATCAAAATGGCGATATTACCCAAAATTATCTACAGGTTTAAATCGATGCCAATCAAAATCCCAGTGACATTTCTTGTAGAAATGATAAAGCAATCATGAAATTCATATGGAAAAACAAAAGACCCAGAATAGCAAAAACAATGCTAAGAAGGAAGTTTGAATCTGGAGGAATAGCAATACCAGAGTTTAAACTGTAGTACAAAGCAATAGTAACAAAAACAGCATTGTACTGGTACTAAAACAGGCAGGTGGATCAATGGTACAGAATAGAGGACACAGAAACCAATCCACAAAATTACAACTTTCTTATATTTGATAAAAGGGGCTAATAACCTGCAATGGAGGAAGGATAGCATCTTCAACAAACGGTGCTAGAAAAATTGGAAATCGATATGCAACAAAATGAAACTGAATCCCTTTCTCTCACCAAGCAAGGAAGTTAACTCAAAATGGATCAAGGAGCTAGATATCAAATCAGAGACACTGCGTCTGATAGAAGAAAAAGTCGCCTACGATCTACATACTGCAGGGTCGGGCTCCAAATTCCTTAATTGGACGCCCATAGCCCAAGAGTTAATAACAAGAATAAACTAATGAGACTTGCTTAAACTAATTTTTTTTTCCTCAGCAAGAGAAACAATAAGAGAGGTAAATAGAGAGCCTACATCCTGAGAACAAATTTTTACTTCTCACACTTCAGATAAAGCCCTAATATCCAAAATATACAAAGAACTCAAAAAATTCAAAAATAAGATAACAAATAACCCAATCAACAAATGGGCCAAGGACCTGAACAGACACTTCACAGAGGAGGTAATACAATCTATAAACAAGTACATGAAAAAATGCTCACAATATCTAGCAGTCAGAGAAATGCAAATAAAAACCACCCAAAGATACCATCTCACTCCAGTAAGATCGGCAGCCATTAGGAAGTCAAACAACAGTAAGTGTTGGCGAGGATGTGGGGAAAAGGGGACACTTGTACACTGCTGGTAGGACTGCAAATTGTTGCAGCCAATTTGGAAAGCAGTATGGAGATTCCTGGGGAAGCTGGGAATGGATCCACCATTTGACCCAGCTATCACCCTTCTCGGACTATTCCGTGAGGATCTTAAAAGAGCGTATTATTGGTATACTGTCACATCAATGATCATAGTGGCACAATTCACAATAGCTAGACTGTGGAACCAACCTAGATGCCCTTCAATAGATTAATGGATAAAAAAAATGTTCAATCTACACACAGTTGAGTATTATGCAGCACTAAAAAGTAAAAAAAAATCATAGAATTTGCAGGGAAATGTATGGCATTAGAGAAGAATATGCTAAGTGAAGCTAGCCAATCCTTAAAAAACAAATGCCAAATGTCTTCTTTGATATAAAGAGAGCAAATAAGAACAGAACAAGGAGGAAGAGCATGAGGAAAAGATTAACATTATACAAAGATGAGTGGGGGAGAGAAAAAGAGAGAGAAGAGAAAGCATATGGAAATGGTAGGAGACCCTCAATGTTACACAAAATTACACATAATAGGTTGTGAGGAGAAATGGGGGGGGGAAACAATGGAGAGAATTGAACAACAGCAGATGAGCTAGAGAGGTAAGATGAGAGGGGAGGGGAGGGGGGATAGTAGGTGATAGGAAAGGTAGCAAAATACAACAGTCACTAATATGCCATTATGTAAAAATGTGAATGTGTAACCAATGTGTTTCTGCAATTTTTATTTGGGGAAAAAATGGGAGTTCATAACCCAATTGAGAAAAAAGAATCAAAGATGATATATCATGAGCTTTGTAATGTTTTGAACAACCAATAAAAATAAATAAATAAATAAAGGTTTAAAATTGAGTGGGAAGAAATCAGCTAATAAAGGGTTGAGATGCATTCATTTAGCTAAGCAGAAACTTTGTTTTGTGTAGTTGTAACTATCACAAATTTATTTTACCAGTTAACTGGGTTTTGAAAATTCACATAATTGAGATTAAAGGATAATCCACCTACCTTCATGAAAAACTCATAGCATTTCCTATATTTTTCATATTTCATTTTTTAAGTTAATATTTTTTCATGGACCAGGTCTAGACTTAGGCTATTCTTCCAGAATACTACCTCATCTGACAAATTGGTACAATGTGTTGGATTTTTTTTCATCATTTATTTAATAGTTTCTAGCTGATAATGTGTATTTCTCCTTATCTTTATTTGGACATACATACCCAACTATATCTTTGCATTTTTTGTTTTACTGGGGAAGAGACTCCTCAAAAGCTCTTTGTTATATGTATCAACAATCAAACATTTAGACCATGCAATTATTCTTAATTTTGCATGAAAATATCTTTGTACCATTTTTCTTTAGATTTAGAATTATTAATAATGTTCCTACTGTAATAAGTAACTACTTACAAGAAGAATTAAACAATTGACTTTATATCAATTATTAATATGAAAAGTACTAAAATAAATATTTGGCAATTAATACACAATTGATAGAAATTGAAATGATGAGAAAGCCATTTTGAATGTCAGTGCATATGGTCCTTAAATAATAGGTTTTTAAAATTTTTTTTCTCTAATTCATAAGATGTAATATGCCATATTACAGCTTAATGTGATATAAAACCTTAAATTATCAGTATTGATAAATAAGAAAGATACCTGTTTACTTAAATATGTTAATTTGATTTCCACTGTAAGATGTTAATTCTGGAAGACTTGAGAATTATGAAAGACATGGTCTATACTATTTCTAACAGGCTAATCAAAGTACTTTTAATATATATGTATATATATATATATATATATATATATAATGCATATGCAAGAATATAGATACATATATATAATAAATGTATAGTAATATATCAGATGATTATAATTTTTAATTTTTCTCAAGAATAAAGAATGACTATAAAAAACACTCTTAAATTTAAATTTTATAGCAAGATATTGTTTGTAATGACATGAGAGAAAAATTGATATGGATGGAAAACGAAAAAGGAAGAGAGAGAAGGGGAAAAATGAGGAAGAAAGTAAGTAAAGAAGAGGGAGAGGCATGTTCGATGTTAAGATAAAAATGGAGGGGCTGGGTTTGTGGCTCAGTGGTAACATGCTTGTCTAGCATGTGTGAGGCACAGAGTTCTTTTCTCAGCATCACATACAAATAAACAAAATGAAGATCAATCAACAACTGAAAAATCAAAAATAAAAAAGTAGAAATATTACCAAAATTCCAAGCTTTTATGAATGTTAAATAAAAAAAATATGTTACATAACCTTATGTAATTTCTAGACTCCCCAAAATAGTCATTAAATGTTAGATTATTAGTGCTATAATTAAAAATCCATTGTTCTTTCCTCTACATTCTGTGGCATGCTAGTACTAAAATAAATTGTATTATAACACCAAAAAAAAAAAAAACAAACAAAACACATCCTAATATTTCTACAATAACTGACCCAGTTTAACATCAATGCAAGTAGATTCCTATGGGACATGATGTGCATTTTGACGTTCATTTTTATTCAACACTGGTACATTACTATTTCTTCAGTTTATGCACATCATAGGATATATATTTCATCCACAATTTAGCAAATTTATACGCATTTGTTTCACTTTAAATCACTTCCTGCTTCAGAACACATGTATTCCTCTAAGTTTCTTGACTGGTCTTTTCATGAGACTTCTCTCCAAACACATTATTTTCGATTTCCATTATCACATTTGAAGCAAAACTCACACACCCGTCATGATAAACCATAACCCTAATATTACCATTAGATGTATAACTGGTTGGAAAGAATGATTGTATATTAATATAAGATTTCTTACTTAGTTACAGATATCAATTCTATCCACTATTTAAAGTGGAACCAGTTATATTATTTATTCACAGTATCGTCTATTCATCCATTATCTCTATATTCATAGACACAGGGTACACCTCTTGAACTCCCAATACTAATTTATGCGTCTTCAAAATATTGCTCCCAGAAATGGTGGAAGAAATACATGTAACCTGATCTACATATACATTTTATCACAGTAATATTCTGAACATAAAAAGCAAAGTTCACACTTATGATTGTACCAGAACTAAATGGAAGTTAACATGGATTACTAAAAACATCCATGTCCAGGTTGCCTAATGGTTTTAAATGAAAATCCTATTTGTGACTACATATTTGTTTCTTCCAAAGATTATATGTTCAAACTCAACCCTGTTGAATATGTCTAATGCTGTCACTCACTTTATAATTTGAATGATTTTTTAATGTGTCTATTGATATCTGCTTTCCTACATATTTTTCCCAGTTCATCATTGTGACTGAATCTTCACATGTGCTGACACTAACATTCACTCTGTAACGGAAACCCTATTGCTAAAAAACTTTGGTCCAAATCCTATATTCACCGTTCTTCCTAAAGCTACCTACTGTCTTCCTAATCCTACCGACTATCACTTTTTGACTGGATGTTCCCTTCTACATTCAATCATCCAAGGTATAAGATCCAATGCCATTGTATATTGATTTATCTGAGACATCTGTGCAGAACGTAATTCAATGCTAAGTATCCCAATCAAGGACCCAATGCCCTTCTGGGCTTCAAATCTTACTCAGATTTCTCTTTTCATTCATATATTTCACCTCAATATTCTTATAAATATCGCAGGTTCCCAATACCATTGTTCATGGAGCAGAATGGTTCCTAACCGAAATTGAAATTGATATTAACACTAAGCATACACTGTTCCCTCAATCTAACTTTACAGAAAAGCAGTGAAAGTGTTGGTCTTCTAATACAGGAATGTATGGATCTTCCACCTGCTGAGAACCTCAAAGGTATATGCAGAAATGATCCCTGGAGAAGATGTAGGCAGCTATGAAGGACCTGAGAGAGCAAAAGTAATCTTCCATGGAAAACAACCTGGTAGGATGAAGTTTGGTGACTGAATCAGCCTCTGTCTTCTTAATGTAGAGAAGACGGACCAAACCAGGCCTGTGTGGAGAGCTGTTCCCTAGAGCCTATGGATTATATACCATTCTAACTTGTGAAAGGGTCACAGGAAGTAGGGGCAGCCTCCATCAAAAGGGATCATAGGAAGCAACTGTTAGGACAAAGTGGTTGCCAAGGCAGTGACCTCATTCAGTTCCTGAAGAAGGTGACCTCACCTCACTTCCTTGGTGTTGGAACTCTCTGAACTTGGGATCCAGGAAGCCAGGCACCCAGAGGCAGTCCCAGTCTCAGTCCCAGTGGTCTCAGTTGTTTGGATTTACCAAGGACAGGGTCAGTCTTTCTTGGTACCTTCTGATGTGAGGATGTCCAAATACCAGAAGAGCTCTGTAGAGGGGCCTTTCCTGGGAAAGCAGGTAGTGGCTCACCGCTGGCTCATGTCAACTTCACAGAGTTGGCCAAGGAGACCAGATCTGAGACAAGACAGGCCATTTCAGAGGAACATAGTATGGCCCACCAGTCATAGAACACTCCGAATAGTCACAGACCTACATGGGGGAAGGAGGTGCCTTTGTGGGTGTGGTTGAGGGTTTGTGGTTTTGTCTCATTTTCTGAAAATAAGTTCTTTTAGATATCAGCTCTGGAGCCCACGAATTAGTTCTCATTGGGGCTAAAGTTCCACACCAGCGAGATTTGAAATTGGCGCTGGCGGGAGAGTTCAGAAGGGTGGGCACTTTTCGCGCCACTGCAGAGAAGAAGAAGGTAAGAAGAAGTCCTTAGGCGCCATGTTGGTGTTTTTCTCTGGGGTACGGCTGCCATTTATACTTTTCCAACATTCCTCCCTTTTTGTTTTCTTAGAAAGTGGGGCATCATTTGTAAGATCTGGCTGCTTCCTGCTGTGTGGGGGTGCTGTGGGGCCTAGAAAGGGAAGTGGGGGGCAGGTCTGGGGATATCATGGCAGCCAGAAATAAAACCCAGTGGTATAGACAGCTACTTCCGTAGGGGTGAACTGTATGAAAGTTCCCTGAAGCCACAAGTTGTCGATGGCATGGAACCAGTCCTGGATGGAGGAGATTGTTGGTATCAGCCACTGCTCCTGTAACAGAGACTCTAGGAAATACTGGAAGCGTTGCCTGGACATGGCGTCACCAGCACCTGAAGAAGATCAGAGCAAATAAAAACAGAATGAAGATAAAAATTAAAGCAAACATCAATTTTTGGCAGAAGTTCCATGTCGGGGGACTTAGATAGAAGAGGCCAAGGGCCATGAGGAAGCTTAGAAGGTCATAAAGACTCATGAATCCAAAATGGCAGATTAAGAGGTTCTCCGAGCTCATTGCCTCCCACTGTCTGATGTCCGTTGCATTCCATCGTGCCTGGTAGTGAGCTTCATCACTGAGTGAACTTTTCTCTTGGAGATGTTGGGGGTTCATCGGTCAACAGAGGCTGGTAGTGCCTAAGCAAAAGCTGGTTGAGTTTGATTAGAAATTTTTTGCAGTTGGCTTTGAAGGAACTTCATTATGCAGGTTAAGAGAGCATCCCAATAAGGGGCCCCAAGATAGGTAGTAAGTACATGGCAAGAGAGGATTGAAAGAACCCCGTTATGGGATTGGAGGAGGTAGGTGTGAGCAATTGGGTCGACTATTCTTGCAATATAACAACATTTATTTTCTATTAGCCCAGATTCATTAACATAATAGCAACATTCCTCTCTGAGGAACAGGCATGTACCACTTTTTCTGCAGTGAGAAGATCAATTGCCCTTTGGTTCCGTAAAGCCACTTGTGCCAATGAAGTAACCTGACGCTGCAAGGAGCACAGAGACTCAGCAGTCGTATCGAGTGCTTCCTGCAGTTTTTGTTGCAGGTCATTGGATGCCTATAGAGCATGACCTATAGCTCCACCAGAGAGTCCAAGACTCGCCACTGAGGTTGTAAAAGTGAGGCCTACCAGAACCGGCAGAAAGACGGCCCTACGGGAGCGGGAAGGTAGGGCCAACTGTCGGAATTCGGTGGGAGTATACAAAGACAGCTGATGAACTACAGTAACCATGAAACAGGTGCCAGAGACATTGATCGTTGAGGTACTTAAAGACCCATTACACCAGAGGAAATGTCCAGGTTGCATAAGCGCAGGGCTCGATTGGGTGTTATAGCTTGAGGAAGAAATGTGTAAAGGATTCATTATTGGCAGGTGGAAACAGATGAAAGGAAATAAAGTGTTGTTGGAATAACTTTCCTACAGTGGGATACGTGTCACATGTAGGGGTTGTCCTTTCTTAGAGAAATTGTAGGTTTTTGCTGAAATATTTCCTGCCGCAAATGGGACCGCTGCTAGAAGTGGACAACTAAGTGAAGCACAGAGAAAGCACTGAGAAGTAGGCACAGAAAAAGGGGTGGAGTTTAATGATCGAAGAGTTTTGTGTAGCAAATTGAGCCATGTGGGAGGGGGACCTGAGAGGGTTGAAGGCTCTGAATCCTCTTTGGATGAGCTATGGATAAGATCTCGAAGTTTTGATTGTGACTCCTTAATGTGTTCGACTACCTGGATGGTTGCCTTAGGTGGCGTAATCAGGGTGCGGCCAACAGTCATCCACCCTGTGGGTCTGGCTGAGGTTGTCCTAGCATAGACAGCAAACTCAATATAGTGCCAATGTTTGGCCTTGGGGTCAGGTATATCTAAAGTATACCATCCATTGTTATCAGATGAAGAGCTTTTATGCCACTTTAGGTAAATAGAAGTCCACCCTTCACGGTAACCAAGTGAGTGGTAAGAATAGCTACCATGTTCATCATGGAACCTGCATGACCAACAGGGGCACCCATTATATATCTCAGGCCACCAATGACAATAGTCTTTGGTTTGATCAAAAAGAAAGCAAATGAAAAGCCAGTTCCAGCTACCAGGGACGAAGGTCCTTGAAGGTGACAATTTTATGGAAATAGAGGTGCAGTTGTTTATGAAGCAAGTGGTTGCATTCACTGCGTGGACCTTCTGCATGCCATGTTATGAGTATCATTACCGAAGAGTGAATAAATACATGGTAGGAGAGGAGGGTAAAGACCAGTCCCGACAGAGCACAGAAAATAAGCAGAGCACAAAAAACAAGCAGTTAGAGAAGACTAGGGTGTTGGGAGAGCTCATTGTGACTTCTTTAAGAGGAATTGGGCTGCAAGGAACACCATGTTAGCCGCAACTTAAATGGGTGAGATGGGTGTGGAGAGCAGGAGTAAAGGGGAGGTTCAGGAGGTGATTCTTGGATTTCCTCTGGTGTGGTCCTGTTGTCAGTATGTGGGGCCTCCTGGTGATGTTGCTTCAACCTAGAAATGTGAATCCAGGGAGTGAGACGGTTGTCTGGTAAGGAGAGTTTGCCGCGGTGGGGATACAGAGAATGACAAGATAGGGGCCTTCCCATTTTGGCGCAAGAGTCCCTTTCTCCTCTGGGGTATTATAATATACTAGACTCCCAGGTGTAAAGGGAGGAGTGTTTGGAGAGGAGACTGGGTCCGGAAGAAGCCAGTTCTGATATTTCCAGAGTTCCGAGCGGAGATGAAACAAGAGAGGCAAAGACAAATCTCGGGTGCAAGGTCCTTGTGAAATGACCAACCCAGGAGGTATAAGAGGTCTTTTATACATTATCTCAAAGGGAGACAGTAAAGATGGTTTCTTACATAGAGCTCTGATTCGAAGCAAAGACAAGGGTAAGAGTTTGACCCAGTCTAAGTTTAATTCCATTGTCAATTTGGGAAGGACTTCCTTTAGACTACGATTTACCCTTTCCACTTTCCCTGAAGCCTGGGGATAATATGGAAAGTGGAAATGCCACTTGAAGGAGAGGGCTTGAGAGACCTTTTGTGTGATCCTAGAAATAAACTCAGGGCCATTGTAATGTTGTAGGGAAGTGGGCATACCAAACCTTGGGATGATGTCTGTCAGTAAGATTGAAGCTACAGTGGAAGCCATTTTATTGGAAGTGGGAAATGCCTCAACCCAACCAGAGAAAGTGTCCACAAAGACAAGGAGGTATTTAGTGCGCCATACTGTGGGCATGTTGGTGAAGTCTACCTGCCAGTCAGCAGTGGGAATGTGTCCCTGGGCTTGGTGGAAAGAAAAAGGATTGGGCCTTAAAGTAGTATGAGGGTTGGTTCGCTGACATATCTGACAATTAGAGGCTATATTCTGTAGCATGGCTTTGTCGGACGGGGTGAGGGAGAAGAAGCTCTGTAAATAGAGGGCAAAGACTGAGAATTGGAAAGGAATAGAGTATGAAAGAACTTGAAAAGGTCCTTGTTCTTACTGGAAGAAGTAGTGGCTTCAGATGAGCTGTCTAAAGTTGCCATTATATGTCCCCCAGGGAAGCCATAATTGGAAGTGGTAGCAGCCATTCGTGCCGCCTGGTCAGCTTTGGCATTGCCCTCAGTGATAAGAGAGCCGTCCTTCTGATGGGACCTACAATGGACAACTCCCAACTGGGTGGGTAAGTGGGAGGCCTCTATCAGATTGGTTGTCAGAGTAGAATTAGTGATTGCATTACCTTTGGTGGTAAGTAGGCCTCGGTACTTTCATATTGCAGCATGGGATAGTAAGCTATGGAGGACATATTTTGAATCAGTATAAAGGGTGAGAGATTTGCCTTGTGCTAGAAGGCAGGCACGAGTGGCTGCTATAAGTTCAGCCTGCAGGTTGGTAGTTTCTGAAGGCAGAGCTTTGGCCTTTATAATCTCAGTGGCTGAAACTACAACGTATCCAGAGCAATGAGTGCCGTTCTGCCTATAGGAACTGCCGTCAGTAAACCAGATAAGGTCAGGCTTGGTGAGTGGTCCCTCAGAAATGGAAGAATGACAGGGGAGGAAATCATCTAAGGTTTCTAAGCAATTATGAGTTGGTGTGTTAGACGTGGGAGTCATTGGGAGCAGTGAGGCAGGGTTCAGTGCAGAGCAGGGGAGGAAAGAAATATTAGGGTTTTCCAGAAAGGAAGTGAGGAGCGACAGAACTCTTGATGGAGGAAGGGTTTGAAGGCCCTTATAAGCTAAAAGATCCTTCAAGTGATGTGGGGAGTGGATAGTTAAATGGGCCTCAAAAGTCAGCTTAGAGGCTTCTTTGTGTAAAATTTGTCAACCAGCCAGAGCTCTTAAGCATGGGGCCCACCCATGGATGGTAGGGTTGAGTTTATTGGACATAATATACCACAGGTGCAAATTTAGGCCCATAGTTTTGACCTAAGACCCTAAGTGCTTGCCGCCCTTTTTCATGGACATATAGATGAAATGGTCTTGAAATATCAGGAAGGTGAAGGGCAGGTGCCTTTAAGACGAGTTGCTGAAGCCTGCGGAAGTGGTAGTTGGGGGAGGAGGCAAGAGATTCACTAGGGGGTCCCTTTGCTAGGTCATACAGGGGTTTGGCTAGAAGAGAATAATTTGGGATCTAGGCCCTAAAATAACCTGCTAATCCTAGGAATGATAGTATTTTGGCTTTTGTATGGGGCACTGGAAGATCAGAGAGGGGTTGCCTCCTATCCAGTGTTATTTCCTTTTTCCTGGGTGTAAGGCGAAAACCAAGATAGGTGACAGAAAACTGGGAAACCTGGGCCTTGTTGGAAGACTCCCTATATCCCTTGTCTGCTAGGAAATTAAGAAGCTGAGCAGTGTGGGATTGAGAGTGTTCCCAGAGGGACTACATAGAAGAAGGTCATCGACATATTGAAGGAGAGTAGAGTCAGGACAGTTCGGGTGAAAGGATGTGAGGTCCTGGGCAAGAACTTGGCCAAAGAGATGGGGGCTATCCCTGAATCCCTGTGGGAGGACAGTCCATGAAGCTGATGAGAATGGCGGGTGTGAGAGTCAGTCCAAGTAAAAGCAATGATATCCTCAGATTCTGAGAACAAGGGAATAGAAAAGAATGCATCTTTTAAATCTAGGTCCAAGAAGTGGGTAGTAGTGGCAGGGATCTGAGAGAGGAGGGTGTAAGGTTTGGGCACTAGTGGGTGGAGGGGACCACAGAGGAGGTGACAAGGTGAAGGTCTTGATCCAGCCTGTAGGACACGTTAGGTTTCTTAACTGCCAGAATGGGGGTGTTGAAAGGAGAGTGTGTAGGCCTAAGATACAACTTTTGTATTAAATCCTGGATGATGGGCTCTAATCTGAAGAAGGCTGTGGTTGTGAGTGGATATTGTGGTTGACTAATATATCTTCAAGGGTCCAGTAATACAATATGAATAGGACTGCATTTAGCCATAAAGGGTGTAGCTGTGTTCCAAACCTCAGGGTTAACTGGTTTAGATAGTCGTGGGAGAATGCATGAAGGAGGTGTATCTGCCCCTAGAAACATCATTAGGAAATGAGAGGTAGGAGAGGTGTGGGGTGATATGTGAATGGTGACTTTTAATAGTGAGAGTATGTCCCTTCCCAGAAGGGGAATGGGGCAATGGCTCATAACGAGAAAGGAGTGAGTGAAGGACAAAAGGGGTCCCTGCATATAAAATGATGGGGGGGGGTGAGAGAAAATCTGTTTACCTCCTACCCCGACAATAGGAGTTTTTGAGGGTGTGGTAGGACCCCAATACTCCCTCAAGACCGAGAAAGCGGCACCAGTATCCAAGAGGAAAGTAATGAAGTGTCCATCCACCAGGAAGGTGACCCTAGGCTCTTGATTCTTGATGGTAATAGTCTGGAGGGAAGGCCCAGGGCTCCGTCATTCCTCCTCTGCCAAGTCCAGGAGAGGCTGGGGTTGCCGGGCAGCTGACCAACCTCCCTTCCGGGTTGTTGGGCAGTCTGCCCCCCAGTGTCCCCTTTGATGGCATGTTGGGAAGGGGTTGGAGGGTGTCCTTGGCGAAGGACAATCCTTACCACATTTGAAGCAAGCTCCAGGGGGTGTCATATTGGGACGGTGTGGTGATGGACTTCTCTGAATGACCTGGGGCAACATTTGGAATTTGGCATTTTCAGCCCTCTGCCTACGGCATTCACTTTCATCCTCTCTACCATGAAAAACCTTGAAAGCGACAGTGAGGATTCGGTCTTAGGAGTTGCAGGGCCCTGTTCAAGCTTTTTAAGCTTGCCTTTAATATCAGGGTAGCTTTGGGCCAGAACATATGTCATTAAGACATGACGGCCATCAGGGGTTTCTGGGTCGAGGTTTGTGTACAGTTGAAAGGCCTTGGTTAGTCTATCCAAGAATTCTGAAGGTGTTTCCTCCTTCTTTTGAATGACCTCCTTCACCTTTTGAAAGCCTTGCGGGTGGCCTATTTCAGGCCTGCCAAGGGGCAGGATGTAAAAAAGTCACGAGACTGTAAGCCTTCAGGGGTGTTGTAATCCCATAGGGGATCCTGCTCTGCGACAGCATGAGGGCCCGTGGGGTGGTTAGGATTGGTCCTATGATTTTCATCAGCATGGGCTTGGGCTAGCTCCCAGACCCATTGAATTTCCACGGGGAGAAGTGTATTGGCCAAGAACACGTAGATGTCATGATGAGTTAGGCTATATGCTTGCAGGACCCATTGAAACTCCAGAATGTAAGTGGTGGGGTCAGTGGTGAATGAGCCTAACTTCCTCTCTAGCTGAGTAATGTCTGACATGGAGAAGGGCACGTGGAATCTGATGACACCCTCGGGACCAGCTACCACACGAAGGGGTGCGATTGTCTTGCGGGTGGGAAAGAGGGCCTTAGACCTGGTAACAGGAGGACAGAAAGAGGCAGGCAGCGGACAGGAAGGAGAGGGAGGGGAAGGGAGTGTCTCTGTGGAAGAGGAGGAGGTGGAACAGGCAGAAGGGGGCGGGGGGAATGGGGATGAAACGGAAGGCTGAGGATCCGTGGAATCAGGCAGAGGAAGAGGAGGGTATAGTGGGAGAGAAGGGGAAGATGGGGCTGGGGGATAAGGTGGGGGTTCATCTGCTGGGTCGAATGAGGAAGAATCTGTGAAGTCAGGAGTAGAAGTAGGGGAAGAGAGGGGTTTGCAAGCAAGGAAGCCCTGAGAGAGAGGGCAGGAGGAGCAGAGACAAGGTGCTGTGTGAGAAGGCTGAAACCATCAATTCAGGGAATCTCCCTCCACTTTTTCAGACGCTGGCAGTAGTTAAAACAGTCCCAGAGGAGGTTTGGATCTAAGGAGCCTTCTGGAGGCCAATGGTTGCCATTATCCAGTGGATATGTAGGCCAATCTTGGGTACAGAATTTGATTAGAAGTTTGGGGTTAATGTCTGGTGTGAGCGAGAGTGTGGCCAGATTTTTAATAAACATTTGAGAGGTGAAGCTTCAGGTACAGATGAAGAGGTGCCCATAGTCACAGGGAGAGATGGAAGAGAGAGAGAGAGAGAGAGAGAGAGAGAGAGAGAGAGAGAGAGAGAGAGAGAGAGAATAAGAATAAGCGAGAGAGACAAAGAGAATACCCGGGCTGGAATGGCTTCAAAGAAGCTCAGGGCGAACGGGGGTCAGGTGTGCGTCCCCAAAATGACCAGCTGTCGTGAGGAAATACAGAGGGCAATACCTAGTCGTCACCAGTGAAGTGTGATCTCTGAGACCCAATGGATTCGTTGCCACGGGCAACCTGACTTCAGGAAAGTTTTCTAACGCAGCAGAAGAAGTCAGTAATGAAAACAGAACTCCGGCACCGGCAGAATGCAGTTCCAGGACGGGAGTTCAGTTTTCCCCGAGCAGAGAGGCAGCTTCAGCCAGACACAGCAGCCCCGCAGGAACCAGCAACTCTAGCCGGCAGCAGCAGAGGAGGAAAAAAAACAGAGCCTCTTGTGTAAACTCAGAAGCCTCACACCCCAAAGGGAAATGGATCACCAGAGGGTCCACTGCGACCAGTAAAGGTCTTAGTGGAAGGTATTCCCTCTCACCTACCTGGTGTCTAGAGTGTGCCGGACGATCACGGTCACAAAACCAGCGGTAGCCCGAAGGGAGTTGGCGAGCCAGGGTCAGGGGAGGCTTACCTACATCAGATCAGTTGTGAGTGCAGGAAGCCGGCGTCTGAAAATAGCGGATCAGCGCGGAGTGTCTCGGTGGAGCCGGGGACAGGGCTCTTGTTGGAAAGAGGTCACCCGTATCCTCACATGGGGCACCAGAATGAAAGAACTCCCCACGCAAAGGCACTTCGCCGGGAGAATTCCAATTTTATTGCAAAAAGCTGTGTGCTTATATAGAACTAAGGAGAATATAGAAGGGCTTAGATAAATGGCAGGCAACCCGTTTATTGGCAAGTTCTTTCAGATATCAGCTTGGGAGCCTAGGAATTAGTTCTCATTGGGGCTAAGGTTCCCCGGCAGCGAGATTTGAAATTGGCGCAAGCAGGAGTGTTCACACGGGCGGGAACTTTTCGTGCCACTTCTGAAAAGAAGAAGGTAGAAAGAAGAAGTCCTTAGGTTCCATGTTGGGGTTTTTCTCTGGGGTATGGCTGCCCTTTATAATTTTCCCAACAATGAGTATACCAGACAGTGCCTTGAATGACTGGTTTTCATGAAAATGGTGTTTAACAGAGATGCCAGAAAGTTGGATCCTGCTGAGTAGTGGGCCTAGAGCAATAGTGGGCAGGTGTGTGATAAAACATGTGTGGTGGGGCCATGTGGATCTGCCACTGGCTTCCAAATGTTTTGTGACTGACTTGGTGAAGCCAGTAGACACTTATATGTAAAGGCATCTTGTTATATGGAGAGGTTTCAGGAAATTCTTCAGAATCAGGTTGATATGGTCAAGGGGGCAAGCTATGTGGGATAAAAGCTTCCTCACCATTTAATGGTTCCTGAATGAACTGAAACCCACAGTGCCTCCAACTTCATCCATGAAAAATGGCTAGATAAATACAAGGAAATTTTTGAAATTCCCATAACCAGGTGGCACTGGAGAACATTTGGATGTCCTGTTGCTGATCATGAGTGTACCAGAGAATGCCATGATTGACCGGGTTTCATGAAAATGGTGTAGAACAAAGATGCCAGCAAGTTGGAGCCTGCTGAGCAGTGGGCCTATTGCAGAGGTCGGCAGGTGGGTGATAATACATCTGTGGTGTGGACATGAGGATTTGCCATTGCCTTCCAAATGGCTTGTGACTGACATTGTGCAGCCAGCAGACATTCTATGTAAAGGCATCTTGTTATATGGAGAGGTTCCAGTGCAAAGTTCCGAGTCAGATTTCTATGGACAAGGGGGCAAGCTCTGTGAGATAGAAACCTGGTTGGTGCATTCTCCTGCAGACCCTGACCCACCACAAGTGACAGAACTCCCTCAAACACTGGGTACCAGTTGAACTCCTTGTATTTCATGAAGCAAGTACCAAACTTCCAGTGCAGAAGCAAGAAACACCACGAAAAGTGGAGGATGACCAAATGGCTTCACAGTCCACACGGGGAGACACTTAGCACCCAGTGGCCACAGTTTACCTACAAAGAGAAAATTCAGCACTGCTGCCTTATGTTCATTAGAATACAAGAAACCATGTCCTCCATGTCACAAAGATGCAGACCCAGCTTTGATGGTCTCACTACAAAGGAAGCTAAAGCTTCTTACACAAAATATATTTCAAGTGCCCAACCTCAGAGGAAATTTCTCAAGAATTCTTTAGGCCGGCAGAGCTCCATATTTTTGGAGTGCTTACCTGTTAGACCAGGACACAAGAAAAGACCACTGACTCTAATTAAAATCAAATTAAATTAAGCTTATTACTTCCACCGTTCATGCTGCCTCTTTCTCCCAAAATGGCGGAAACAAGACAGCAACCCCAGCTTTCCTACAGTCCAGCTTTATAGCCCAGTAAGTTACACAAAAGGAGGGTTACAGATAACAGAACTCTGACAAGCATCACACTAATGGTAGTTCACATTTTTTTGCTGTCCCTACATCAGAATTCATGAGAACCTTTAGAGCCTCAGAGAGGGTTGTTGTGTGGCCAGAGAAGGCAAATATTTATGATGTGTCACTAAAGTTTCAGAGAGGGCTGCTATCTGGTCAGAGAGCCGGGCATGGGTGAGTTCAAGGCATGGGCAGGCATTTCAAGCAGGTTCAGAATTTGCAGTAATTTATGGTAAAGCCAAAATTATCTTTTTATGGCTTTGTGGCAAAATGGCTCCCAATTGTAATGAAAGATCAGGTTGGGTCTATCATTCCCCCCTTTTCTCTGTGTCCCTTTCAAACATTTGATAGATTAGGGGAAGAGCACTGAGGAAATTTTAATCCCTCAGGTAAGAGTCTCCAAATTTTTAGAACTCACCCAAAACCGATCTCCCTGATTTTACCTGACTTAATTAATTACTTATATTGATAGTCTATTTATCTTTCTCTCCATTGTTGTAAGAAGAGTGGCGTCACTCATTTTTCTTCTTCTGATCTGAGACAGGGTGACATGAGTGGGCATGGCATGAGGGACATGAGTTCCTTTTAGAAGTCAGTTGAGGGACATGAGTTGCCTTTTAGAAGTCAGTTCGGTTTGAAGTCTGGTTGGGGTAGAACAGGTTGTAAAGTCATCCGGGGATGGGTTCTTCTATGAGAGAAACAAAAACGATGAGTACTGAATAAATGTTGCAGCAGCTGGAAAATGTCACTGTATAGAATTCCCTCACCAGTCTTTAATATCCAAAGTTATGAGGACTGTCACCTTAATATTTAACTTTTAGTATTACAATTGTCCCTCCCCATAAGATACAGTTCAATAATTTATTGTCATCTGATCTTGTAAAATCCTTTTGCTAGTATGACCTCTGTGTCTAATAGAGAAACCTTTAATTCTTTTACTCAGGGCTGGATAATCCTACTAGCAAACAACAAGCCTACCTGTGTAGGTTAGGAATATCTGTAGGCCTTAAACTTAAAACTTCTGCTGTGGCAGCTCTTCTGGATAGTCTCTTTTTATAAGTATCAGGCATTCCTATCTGAGAATCCTTCTTTGTAGCCTCCAGTCTTACATATTTTGAAAGGCAAACATAAAGTGCATACCTTAAATATAATTATTATTATTATTATTATTATTATTATTATTATTATACAATTATTATTATTTAAAATGCCCAGGAATGGCTTTATTTTGGTCTTAACTGTCTTTGCTAAGTGTTTAAGATGAAGCAGTCAAACTGACTTTTATTTCGATCTATGGTTAACAGTCACCTGAGCTTTAATGGGAGTCAATTCTGGGGAAACTTGAGAGCAGATTTTCAATTCTGCTAGTGGCATTTGCGCTAGGTGGGTCCAGGTCTTGCTTGACCATGTGGCTTCCCTTGGAAGCATCAGGGATGTCTCCTTTCTCTGATGACTCTCCTCTTCGTAACAAATGCACTGATTGGCTTCCTGTTCTCCAGTGGTCTCATTAATCTCCCTGATGGTGAGGTAATGTGGCTCAGAGTTGCACAGCTCGTCAGAGAAGTCCCCTGTTCCCTGGATTTAGACTGACTCCGAGGGCAAGAGCCAAATATTGTTTTTTTTCGCCCTTTTTATTTAACTTTAATTTTAAATCCTAATCTTAAACATCCAGCAAATAAATTTTATCAGCCTTATATTAAGAGTGCTGGGCTTTAATGTCTATAACTTTATAATTATCTTTTTATTAATTGTAATCTGTATTATTCTGTCTGTATTGTACGTGATGACTTATTATCTTGAATAAACCCATGTTGTGTTCTTAAAGCAACACAATTGTAAAACACTAAACAGGAAATCTTTAGATCACTTATAAGAAAATTTCATAATAAAATTAACAAAAGTAATAATACTTAGTTCGTGTAATAGCTACCCTGAATTTTTTGGCTGAGTTATACATTATATCCCCTGTTTGAGATCCTAGGAATCTTGACATTAAAAAAACAACTTTTTAACATAACTTTAAAGAAATATTATCTGACCTACTGGTTTTGTAGTCATTCTCACATGTAGTAAGATGGGACACGCAGCCTTATCTCAGGTAAGGCAGGGCTCTTTATAAATCTTAAGTATTTTAGTTCTAAAGCTGATCTTTATTTTTAAATACAATTTGACAAAGTTTACATAAATTGTTTGAGGTCTCATGAACATTAGCTAACACCATATGATATCACATTAAAAACACGAATTAAAGAAAGGGTGAAAGTTTTCAACCTTTACATAGATTAGGCTCTCATTAACTTAAAAATACATTTAAATTGTTCCCCAATGTAAAAAGTAACATAAAACTTTACATATCTTATTGATAACAGGTAAATAGATCCCCAATATGTTTTTTTACCATACAGCTTCAGTACACCAGCTTGGTATAATGCTCTATTAAAGTTTCTACCTTACAGACTTGCATACCTGTAAGATATGAAAACATTAATAGCATCATAATTACATTGATGTTTCTACATTAACCAAGTTTAGCTTTTAAAGAAATGGAAGTACAGGGCTCTAAAATAACAGTTCTTATTTAATCAGTTGTTTAATTATTATGGTTGCTTTCTCTAGATGAAATAAAACTTAATAAACACAATTTTATGGGTTAACTTATGTTTTAAGGAATTTTTGTCTCATTAACACATGACTGATTTTTAAGATCTTATACTGAGTTTAGTAAAAACTTATACAGACCATAGTAAATCAATCATATATCCAACAAAAGTACTCATGAATGAGTAATCCCATATCATATTTACTTTACTTATTTATCAAAATATTAGAGAAATGTATGGATCACTGTAAACCATTTTATGATGAAGGAAAGGTCCTAGAACCAAGGCATATTAGACATTTTGTAGATATTAATATTTTATTAGATTTTTGAACACCTAGAAAAATTTGTAAGCTTCAATTTAAAGACATTTATTTTTATCTGTTTATCCAATTTAAATTGAAACATTTAAATCACGTGAATTAAAGATCTTTGGATCTACTTTTTAAAATTTGTTTTTATGAGCGCTACTTATATATGTTAATTTGTGTATCATATATATGATATACGGACATATGTATATATAGACATACAACATATAACAAAATTGTGTACACATAATAATAGTAAAGGCCTTGTAGCTTTTCGCAGGTGAAATCTCCAACGCAATGTTTCAAGAAGTCCACAGTTGGTCAAAGATAGAACTGATCAGAAATACATTAACCTAGGTCTGTATGCTCAAAATCATGAGCTCAAAATAAAAGTAAAGTATCAAAGGAAAAAAATAAGAGTCCTAGAAAAAATGACTGGCTAATAATTAGTAAATACCATACAATTTACCTTTTTTTCCCTTAGGCTTGAAATCAGTCTCCTACTAAGCTTGCAGGCTTCTTTCATTTTCATTTCAACATTAGTCATGGCTGAAGTCTGGAAGGAGCAGGAAAAAACTGCTATTCTGAGCATACACCTCAGGCCAAAGGCATTTTAACCATAATTTTCAGGTTCGGATGTTGAAAATTATGATACAAGTTTAAGATATAATTCACAAAATTTTATGTTTTACATCTTGTTTTGTCAACAGATACCATACTATGATTTACTATCCTTGTCCAAATTAATGCACTGATACACACAGTGACATTTTCGCAGGCTACCCAATTCAAAATTGGTGAAAAAAAAGAATGAATGATTGGGAAGTTATTTGACAACTTGGAAGTAGAGATCTTTAGTTTTCCATCATAAGTATTTAAGTTCTCTGGCATGAATTTTCTGAAATCTTAAACTAAACAATTACCTAAACCCGACTTTTCACTGCAAGATTGTGCAATGCTTCAAAAACCCATTCAGATACCAGATTGTTACAATAAAACATCATCATTACACACACAGTCAGCTAAGATCATTCCCAAGAAACAATTTATAATATCAACACATTATTTCAGATATCTTAAAGGGCCAGAAACAAAGACACAAGACAGACAGAAAGGAGGTAGAGACTATGGCTGTCAGACAAAACCCTTTAAACCAGAACAGATAAGAGAAAAATCTCCTACACCAGTGGCACCATAGATATCCACGGGGGGGGGGGCGGACCAGATGTTTTAACAGAGGGGCAACCTGAAATGAAAAATAAAGTGTCTCCATGGTGACTTTACTGCATTTAGTGTCCCCTTCTTCTTTTTCTGTTTTTTAAGAAGACAGAGGTGGCATAATCCTTACAATGCAGGGAAAGAAGGAGGTAATTCCCTGAATCAACAGGGCTTTGGCAGCTGCTGGGAGTCGCTCATTTTCTCCTTTTACTTACAGGATTAGCTCTTCTGGTTCAGTTCCACCCCAAGCAAGCTCCATCCCCTAACATTTTAGTAGACAGCTCTCACAAAGTTCCGGGGCAGCGGGGGGGGTACCAAAATTGTAACTTAAAGTTTTGTTCCTGACCTTGAAGCCAATTAATACCAATTTAATAATGAGGACTGGGTTTTGAGAAAAAGAGAATGGAGGTTTATTGCTTTGCTAACAAAGGAGAAACACAGGGGACTCTGCGAAATGTTGTGACTCTCTTGGTCTGGAGGGATAAGGGGTTTCAAAAGAGTTTCACTTGTTAACCTGGGAGATACTCAGTTCTTAGGTCCCCAGCAGGCATTTCCCTCTGCAATGTTTGTGCTCCAGGCAGCCAGCTAGGGGCTTCTATCATCCTGCTTAACAAAGGGGGGTAAAGTTATCACAGTTCCTTAAAACACAGTCCAAAGGGGTGTCAGGCTTACTCTCTTTATTACCCATTTTCACGTCCAATATCTTTAAGTTTTTACCACTGAAATCACACAACAAAACGAACAAAAACAAAGAAACAAACAAAAAAAATAGAACACAGAACAAAACACAAAAAAACAGAAACCCGGCGCCTAAACAGAAAAACAGTGGTACAGTGCAACATCTTGCTAAAGCTCCAGGGTAGAAGCGTGTGCGTGCCCGTCGGCACCTCTCTACACTTCCAGAGGAATTCCCTACAGAACAGAACAGAGGACAGAACGATTCTCGTTACTGACCTGGAGAGGAGTATATGTGAGACTCCACAGGCCACATCTCTGTCATCAGAAGAGATCTCCCTTAACCAGATATCAGATGTTATAAAGGCGCCACTTACCTATGGAGGCCTCCTCCATCAGGTGCTTGCTAATAGTTTTAGTGCAGAGGTTCACTGCAATGCTCCCCAGACTAAAGGCTCTCTTCCTAATATAAAGAAGATGGACCAAACCAGGCCTGTGTGGAGAGCTGTTCCTAGGTGCCTATGGTTGATATACCATTCTAATTTGTGAAAGTGCCACAGAAAGTAGGGTCAGCGTCCTTCTCATGGTACGCTTGGAAGCAACTGTTTGGACAAAGTGGTTTCCAAGGCAGTGACCTCATTCAGTTCCTGAAAAATGCGACCTCACCTCACTTCCGTGGTAATGGAACTCTCTGAATTTGGGATCCAGGAATCCAGGCACACAGACCCACTCCCAGTCCCAGTCCCAGTGCTCTCACTTGCTTCGATTTGGCAAGGACAGAGTCAGTCTTTCTTGGTACCTACTGATGTGAGGATGGCCAAATGCCAGGAAAGCTCTGAAGAGGGGCCTTTTTTGAAGAAGCAGGTAGTGGCTCACAGCTGGCTCCTGACCACTTCACAGAGTTTGACAAGGAGACCAGATCTGTGACAGGACAGGCCATATCGGGGGAACATAGTTTGGCCCACCAATCAGAGGACACTCCAGATAGTGAGAGACCTACTTGGGGGAAGGAGGTCCCTTTGTGGGTGTAGATGTGTGTTTGTGGTTTTGTCTCATGTTCTGAGAATAGGTAGGAAAGTCAGTTTGTTTTGTTTGGAGTGAACTGTTTCTACTAAGTTGTTGGACAAGGCGAGTGTTTTTATGTCTGTGTATCCCACTGTTTCTGTGGTTGTAGACATTAGAAAAGAGAATTCATCAATGGATTTTTCCTGTCTAGTAGAAAGCTTCCCAGCATTCATCCTGCCTGAATTATGAATGGTCTTGGGCTTGCCTTATCGATGGGCAACACCTGCTATCTTCCTAAGTTACTATTTTCTTCCTGAAATCTTGCCACTCTCCAGAATATGCTCATGCTTTTGTGTCCACGTTATGTACCACCTCCAAGCACTGTGACATGGACATGTACTGGATAGCTGAAAGGAATGGCAAGCATCTCAGACAACTCAGATATCAGTGTGACCAGGAACGTCTCAGGGGAAAAACCCTGCAAAGGGCCATTTGATTACCTATTGTTCAGTTGCCCTGAATGTCAGGAAGAACTTTTCCTCAGGCCACGCCTTTGTGAAGCCTGAAGAAAACAGTTTTTAAACGGCAATGAATGGGCATCACCTGTGTCTCTTTGCATAATTGCTTTGGAAAGGGATGTGTCTGAATCAGCCTCTTGGCCCTGTGTGAGCTGGGGCTTAGATTCTCACCACCTGATGAATCTAAAGAAAGATCCCATGTGTGGATCCAAATCAAAATGGCCAAAAAATCAGTCATTTTGAATGAAGTATCTCGCATTCCTCTCTAAGGTTCCTGAACTCCATGAAGTGAGAATAGGGATCCATTGGGTAAAATGAGTTCTTCAAAGCCCTGCCGATGCTAGCCCATAGGTTCTTGGGTTTTCTAATGAATCCAATTCAAATAAAGAATATAAACCAATAGTCAGTAGGCCTCAAATTGGAGAACAGAGCTGTATTAACTGCAGGCATATTTGATCACTCCTGGTTCACAGGAAGGGTGTCCAGGCCACCCTGACTTTGGGTAAATGAGGGGAAAGGGAGCTCATTTGGACACTGTCTTGTGCTGTGCCTCTCATGGAATCCTCCTGCCAGAAGTTGTGATGAGTGTCTATATGGAAGAAGATGAGTGCCATGTCTGAGTGTTTTGGTTTTAATTGTGGTCATTTGTGTGGAAGTTGAAAGAGATAACTGCTTCCACATTGGCTTACACTTTGGTGTGATTCCCCTTAGAGATTCTGTTTTGGAATCAACCTTCGAGAAGGTACAAGGTCCTATGCCATTGTATATCCACATTTCTGGGACAACTCTACAGAACGTAATTCAAGGCTAAGTACACCAATCAAGTGCCCAATGAACTTCTGGACTTCAAATCTTACCTATATTTCTGTTTTCATACTTATATTGAAAGGTTAATAACATAGGTACTTGTCACTTTCTGTCTTTCTGTATGCTTAACAAAACACTGTTGAAATCTTGAGAACTGTTTGCTATTCTTCTTCCCAGAATGTGCTGTCCCCAACTGCCAAACTGTAGAATGTACTCCGTCAACCAGTTGCACACAAACTGCCCACTCGCCCTTACCCATCAATAAACTTCCCTCCTTGTCCTCTCCAAGGAAAATATATAAGCACTTCTTAAGCTGTTCTCAGGGCTCTCTGCTCTTTTCAAGTGATCTCTCAGCCCTTGCATGCCAGACTCCCAATAAACCCTTTGCTGTTGCATGAGACAGTCTCTTGGTGGTCTCTTCCACCAATGCTCGCCCGACCTTTACATCTGGTGGCCCAAGCGAGATCCGGCAGGCGCAGACGAAAGACCCCCAATGGGCCTCTCTGGGGGTAAATAAGGCCCCTCTTTCTGGTTTCAGGTTTCAGGTTAGGGTTTGGCAAAATGGCTATTGGTAAAGTGCGTGAGCTCTCTCCCACGGTGGCTGACACACATGTCACAGAGCCACAGGCCATGTCCCTGGGGGATGGACTTGGGAAATCAAGGAACAATAGTCTCCTCGACTCAGTGATATTTTGTTTCGTGTTCAGTATTGCCAGCCCTTCATGTTTTGCCAGCTAGTCAGTCTTGGTCTCAGTATTGGACGTCCATTGCCTGTCTTTATTGTCTTGTCTTGTCTGTGTCTAGTGTTGTTGCTTTCACTCTCTGTGTATATTTCCTTATGGGAGAGATCACTTCAATGCCTCTGTCCCTGACCCTTGATCACTGGACCAAAGTCTGCTTAAGGGCTCAGAATCTTTCTTTTTTAGTAAAACGCCGGACCTGGCAGATTCTGTGTCTCAAAATGACCCACCTTTGCAGTCAGATGGCCTTTAGAAGGATCTTTCTACTTCGCACTAATTTGAAAAGTCCGAGATATTGTCTTTCAGCCGGGGCCACATAGACATCCAAATCAACAGCCATATATCTTAACTTGTCAGGACCTCTGCAAATCTCCTCCTCCATGGGTGAAGCCTTTCCTTCTCCCTGCACCTGCTCCTACTCCTTCCCCCATGATTCTATCTCTCAAACTCTCTGCTCCTCCTTCTCCACCTTCTGTTTTCCCTGAGTCTCAAGACTCTACTAGACTCTCCTCCCCCTCCTTATCCTCTGCCCTCATCCCCCAACCCCCAACATCCTCTTAGTGATTCCCCTGCTTCAGACTCAGCCTGTCCACCATTCGAGGAAGCTAGGCTGGACCAGCACCATCCAGATGAGTGTCCCGTGGCACACACAGCCCCTCCTTCCCTGGAGGAAGCTGGTCCGGCTAAAAGAACTCAGAAAACTCGCCAACGTTTTCACACCTGCCTACTTGGGATGACTGCCAACAACTCCTAGGGACTCTCTTCATGACAGCGGAATGAGAGAAAAACCTCCTGGAAGCTAGAAAAAAATATCCTCAGACCTGATGTGTGACCAACACAACTTCCCAACATAATCAAAGCTGGCTTCCCCTTTAACCCACCCAACTGGGACCCCGACACCTTTGAAGATAGGGAGAATCTGTCCAATTATTGCCAGGCTCTAATAGCGGGTCTCCAAGGGGCCGCTAGGTGACCAACTAATTTGGCAATGGTAAGAGAAATTATTCAAAGGCCTGATGAATCTCCCTCTATGTTTCTAGAGAGAATTATGGAGGCATATAAGAGATATACTCTGTTCGATCCTCAGGCTGCGGATCAAAAGGCATCTGTCAAGCTGCCATGGATATTTAAAAAAAAGTTAAAAGAGAGATTTAGTCAGAGAAGCCGAGAAAGTATACTATAAGAGAGAAACAGGGCGAAAGAAAGGGAGCAAAGTGAGGATGAGAGAAGCAAAAGACAGACTAAGGCATTGACTAAGGTCCTGATCAAAACAAGAAAGAGGCCAGAAATTAAGACATAGGGTGACAGGAAAAGATACCTGGGCCCATGCCAGAGGCCACCCCTGGCCTCAGATCAATGTGCCTACTCTAAAAAAAAGGACACTGGGCCAAAGAGTGCCCTATAAAGAGACAGCCACGCCAGCCAGCCATTCAGACTCTGGAGCATGACTAAGAAAGTCGGGGCTCAGATCCCTTCCCCTAGCTCAGGATAACTTTTGAAGTGGAGGGGACCCCAGTAAACTTTGAAGTGAATACAGGAGCAGTATATTCAGCCCTTAAGGCCCCATTGGGCCCTCTATCTAATAAAAGGTCTCTAGTTCAAAGGGCTAATGACAGTAAATATCGGGCTTAGACAACTAAGAGGACCATGGACCTGGGGAAAGAAAAAATCCATCACTCCTTCCTAGTAATCCCAGAATGCCCGGACCCATTGATGGGCAGAGATCTGCTCACCAAGCTCCGAGCCAAAATAATTTTAACCCTGAAGGCCCCCAAATGAAATTTCTAAATCCTTCAGTAAAAACTCCTATAGTCACGGCTTTATCTATATTAGTAGAAGATGAACATCCACTCTTCACAGCCCCAAAGACTGATCAAACAGGCAAGCTACCCCAGAAATGGATAAGAGAATACCCAGATGCTTGGGCAAAAACTGCTGGGTTAGGCCTGGCCGTGAAACAACCTCCAATAACAGTGGAGTTAAAAACCTCAGCCCCCTCAATCAATGTCAAATAGTATTCTCAATGCAAAAAAAGCTAAAGATGGGATAAGGCCCCATATTCAGAAATATCTGGCCTTAGGGGACCTAAGGCCCTGTCAATCAGCCTGGAACACTCCCCTGCTACTAGAAAAAAAAAGCCAGGAACTGGGGACTATCACACCGTTAAAGACCTAAGAGAGATCAACAACAGAGTGCAGGACATTTACCCCAAGGTACCTAATCCGTACAATCTGCTTAGCACTCTGAACCCTGAGAGGAAATGATATACTGTTCTGGACTTAGAAGATGCTTTCTTTTGCTTGCCTCTGCATAAAGATAATCAGTTGCTGTTTGCTTTCGGGTGGGTAACCCAGAAACCAGAACGTCTGGTCAACTAACTTGGACTAGGCTCTTACGGGGGTTCAAAAACTCCCCCACTCTCTTTGATGAAGCCCTCCACACAGATCTCAACAACTTCAGAACTACGCACCCCGAAGTCACCCAGCTTCAATACGTGGATGACCTGCTACTGGCAGCCAACACCAAGGAAAACTGTGAGTCTGGGACCCAAGTACTATTATATGAGCTTGCTCAACTCGGGTATAGAGTTTCGGCCAAAAAGGCCCAAATTTGCTACCATGAAGTAATCTTCCTGGGCTTTTCCCTTAGGGGCAGTAAACGATGGCTCACTGAGCCCAGAAAACAAACCATTGTGTAGATACCACCCCCATCTAACAGGAGACAACTCAGAGAGTTTCTTGGGACTGCTGGCTTTTGCAGGTTTTGGATACCTGGGTTTGCGTCCTTAGCTGCTCCTTTATACCCGGTGTTAAAGGAAGGTGCCCAATTCCAATGGAACCTTGATCACCAGGAAATTTTTGATAACATCTAAGGACACTGACACTGAACGCCTCAACTACACTGAGCTCAGGCTGCAATTACAGAAAGCCCTACACTACGTTAAAAATGTACATCAACTCACTCAACTTGGTTCAAAGAAATTGCAGGCATTCCTGTAGGATTAATAAGAGAGTTTTCCACTAACCGACTCACAGCGAAAAGAAATAACTGAACGGGTAACAAAAGCCTGTCAGGTCCGTCAATTGGTTAATGCTTACCCTTCCAAGTTTCCTAGAGGAAAGCACCTACGAGGAACCAGACAAGGACAATTCTGGGAAGTGGACTTTATGGAAATTAAGCCAGAAAGGTATGGATTTAAATATCTCCTAGTCTTTGTTGATACATTTTCAGAATGGATTGAAGCCTTCCACACACACATACACAAAAAAAAAAAAAAAAGAAAAAAAGAAAACCTATGGCGCAAATGGTTTTCAAGAAGATCCTGAAAGATATTTTTCCAAGATACGGTCTGCCTAAGGTAATAGGGTCTGATAATGGACTGGTGTTCATGGCCCAGGTAAGTCAGGTGTTAACCAGGACCCTGTGGATTAATTGGAAGTTACATTATGCTTATATACCCCAGAGCTCAGGACAGGTAGAAAAAAAAAAAGAATCATTAAAGAGACCTTAACAAAATTAAACTTAGAGACCGGCATAAAAGATTGGACTATGCTCCTGCCTTATGCACTGTTTCATGCGAGAAACACTCCTTCTGTTTCTTTGTGTAACCTCAACTTCTATGAAATTCTCTATGATGCCCATACTCCAGTAAGGAACCTAACCCCAACTCTAAGGCCTAACGTTCCCTTCCAAACCCCCTTGCATGACAGACTTAAAGCCATTGAAAGTACTCAGCGATACCTGTGGAAACAGCTGGCCACTGCCTACCATCCTGGGGATGAGGGGACTCCACATCAATATCAAGTAAGAGACTTTGTCTACATAAGACAACATCAGGTGTGATCCCAGGAACTCCCCTGGAAAGGAATATACCAGGTGCAACTTATAACACTTACAGTGGTAAAAGTAGACAAAATCACATTTTGGATCCAGGCCTCTCATCTCAATCCTTCACTGTGTCCAGACTCTGGTTGGAAACTGGAAAAGACTGGTAAACGTTTCAAATTGCGTATTTGCTATGTGGATAAGACTATAGACTCTCCCCTTGGCCACCAGTTGTCCTAACCCTCATCAGCCCGTTCAGCAGCGATGGCTGATCACAAATTCTACAAGACAAGAAGTATGGTCTATCTCGCATACAGCCCCCTCAGGGACCTGGTGGCCATCTCTCCACCCAGACATTTTTCAGCTCAGTATAGGTCTTTCCTATTGAGATATCCCTGATGAAGAGGATCCCACTAAAATTCCATTAAATCCCTTCCATACCATACATAATTGAAACAAACTTTATGAATGCAGGGACACGCGAGCCAGATGCAGGTTGGCTACCCTAGATTACTATGTATGCCCGGCGGACTATCAAAGCCACAAACAGCCACGGCTGTGTGGGAAAAAAGCCGAATTCTTGTGTAAGTCATGGGGATGTGAGCATACAGGGGCTGCCTGTTGGAACCCAAACTCCTTATCAAATTCAGGACACAGCATTGGCCATATTACTAATTAGACAACCAAAAACTATGGCCCCCAGAGGGTTCTCTAGATCCTCAAATTCTGTGTGCATTTTTAACTTTGGCAATTGCTCAAAAGGGGTAAATTCCCCTATGTGGGATCCTTTCCCCTCCTTCACTCACATCCTGTACTATGCTTCTCCAATAGATCCTCACCCTCAGCCTTCTGCTCTAGACTCTCTGGTGTCACTCCCACCTCAGCAACCTGATTTCTCCCCTTCAATTACTATATCTAAAACCAAAACTCCACTGGATCTCAGAACATTGCCCCCTTGCTGAGGTAGCAGGTACCGAGGTACCCCTCCACCCACTCACTCCTCTCTTTTCCTGTCAGTGCCTGCACTAGGTCCCACCAAGTCCTCTAGCAAGCTAACCAAAAGGCCAAAGCAGCTGAGAAGATCCCTCAGACCCCTATCCAAGACGTAATAAAACTGGCCTTTAAAGTTGATTTGTCATCACTGAAAACAGGTTTCTAAGAATTTAAAGTCTATCACAGGCTTTTTGGAATACTCACTCCCGTCTTCCCCTCTGCTCTACCTGTTCTACTGCTCAAGTTTTTGTTCTAGGAAAATCCCAAACCCCTTTTTCATTATTCTTTTACATCTCTCCTTTCTCATTCTCAGATCCGCGGAGCTTCTCTCAGCCTCGCCTTCCCCGTCTTCCACCTCTGTACCAGGTCCACAGAAATGTCTTAAATGACCTTCTCCAGAAGTCTTCACCAAGGCTTACTTTAGGTCTTTCAGCAAAAGAGACCCTCTGAAAGAGTTCAATGTAGATAAACTTCCACTTTGTGTGTTGCCCTGTTCTACTTGGCCATTGGCTGGAAAAATCACCACCCCTAAGCTAGACACCGCCTTACCAGTTTTTCACAAAATATGTGAACATGGCCTCTGGCCTTGAGCTTGGGCTTCACAGAGATGGCTACATTTCTAGGATAAAAAAGTTACCAACTGGGCTCCATGGTGACAGCTGGCAGGGAGAAAAAAAAGAGACAAAAAAGCTCTCCCCTTCCAAGGTGTTCTTGAAAAGTTAACTTGCTTAGAACAGACAAAAAAAAAAAAGAAACAAAACTGATTTGTGTGAATTTATGCAGTCTGTGAACTTCTGAGCCCCTTCCCTTACATGTTGGGTACAATTTCTAAAACTACCGAAACTTGGGGTTCAGGGGATTAATTGATTACACAGACCTCTAAATCTGGATGCAACCAAATAAGACTGTTTTCCTGTCTTTGGTTCTATCTTAGGTGCGTTTCCTTGTCTGTCCCTACAACAGTATAATTCAATACAGTTTAACATTATTTATGTTTTCATAAAATGGTCAATAGATGTGATTAATTAGGTAATGATGCAGATGTTTTCCAGAGTGCTCTATCATGATGCAGGTTCACTTAAAGATCAAATAGGGGGGCATACAACCCGGTTCCACTGGGAACCTGTATGCCTCACTTTAGCCATCCTATTAGGAATAATAGTTGCTGAAGGGTTGGGCACAGGAACAACTGCCCTAGTCCATGAGACACAACAAAGACACAATTAGAAGCAGAAATAGACCAAAGCTTAAAGACATTAAAAACCGACATCACAGCTTTACAGGAATTTTAACCTCTCTCTATCTGAAGTTGTTTTACAGAGCAGGCGAGTGTTGGACCTCCTCTTCATGAGAGAAGGGTGCCTTTTTGCTTGCATTGAGGAAAGAATGTTGTTTTTATGCCGACAATACTGGAGTTGTAAAAGAATCTATGAGTTAATTAAGAAAACGACTTGAAGAGCGTCAAAGAGAAACAGAGGCCCCCAAAGGGAGGTTTTTGTCTTGGTTCACCTAGTCCACCTGTTTAACTATGCTTTTATCCACCCTGGCCGGTCCATTAATAATCCTCATATTATTGCTAACTTTAGGACCCTGTTTGCTCAACCGTGTAGTTTCCTTTCTCACCCAAATAGAACCTGTTATTAACCCTAACCATACACTCTTCTCAATCTAATTTTACAGAAGAGCAGGGACAGAGTTGGTCTCTAAATACAGGAATATAGAGGATCATCCACCTGCTGAGAACCTCAAAGTTCCATGCAAAAATGATCCCTGGAAAAGATGTAGGCAACTATGAAGGACCTGAGAGAGCAAAAGTCTTCCATGGCAAACAACCTTCTCAGGATGAAGGGATGTGTCTGAATCAGCCACTCTCTTCTTAATGTAGAGAAGATGGACCAAAGCAGGCATGTGTTGAGAGCTGCTCCTGCGTGCCTATTGTTGACATACCATTCTAACTTGTGAAAGTGTCACAGGAAGTAGGGGCAGCCTCCTTCTCATGGGAACCTTGGAAGCTACTGTTAGGAAAAAGTTGTTGCCAAGGCAGTGGCTTCATTCAGTTCCTAAAGGAAGTGACCTTACCTAACTTTCTTTGTCATGGAACTTTCTGAACTTGGAATCCAGGAAGCCAGGCACCCAGAGACAGTCCCAGTCCCAGTCCCAGTGGTCAAACTTATTTTGATTTACCAAGGACAGACTCAGTCTTCCTTGGAACCTACTGATGTGAGGATGGCCAAATGCAAGGAAAGCTATGAAGCGGGTCCTTTCCTGAGAAAGCAGGCATTGGCTCACCACTGGATCCTGACAACTTCACAGAGTTGGCCAAGGAGACCAGATTTGAGACAGAACAGGCCATTTCCGGGGAACATAGTATGGCCCATCAGTCAGAGCACACTCCGGATATTCACAGACCTACATGGGGGAAGGAGGTGCCTTTGTGGTTTGGGTGTGGGTGTGGGTTTGTGGTTTTGTCACATGTTCTGAGAATAGGTATGAAAGAAGGTTTGTTTTGTTTGGAGTGAACTGTTTCTAGAAAGTCGTTTGACAAGGCGAGTGTTTCTATGTCTGTGTATCCCACTGTGTCCGTGGTTGTAGACATTAGAAGAGAGAATGCATCAATGAATATGTCCTGTGTAGTAGAAAGCTTCCCAGCATTCATCCTGCCCAATTTTAATGGCCTGCAGCTTGTCTTATTGATGGGCAACACCTGGTATCTTTCTAAGTTCCTGTTTTCTTCCTGAATCCTGGCCACTCTCCAGAATAGGCTCATGGTTTTGTGTTTAAGATATATACAACCTCGAAGCTGTGTGACATGACCATGTACTAGATAGCTGAAGGGAATGGCGAGCATCTCAGAAAACTCAGATATCAGTGTGACCAGGAAAGTCTCAGTGGAGAAACCCTGCTTGGGGCCTTTTGTTTACCTATTCTTCTGTTGCCTTGAATGTCAAGAAGGTCTTTTTCTCAGGCCACCAGTTTGTGAAGCCTGAAGAAAACGGTTTTCAAATGGAAATGAATGGGTATTACCTGTGGTTCTTTGCTTAATTGCTTTGGAGAGGATGTGTCTGAATCAGCCTGTTTGCCCTGTGTGAGGCTGTTGCTTAGATTCTCACCTCCTGATGGATCTAAAGAAAGATCCCATGTTTACATCCAAAACCAAAATGGCCAAAAAAGCAGTCTTTGTGGATGAAGTCTCTCACCTTCCTCTGTAAGTTTCCTGACCTCCATCAAGTCAGAATAGGGATTCTTTGGGTCAAATGAGTTCTTCAAAGCCCAGCAGAGGCTAGCCCATAGTTGCTTGGGTTTTCTCAAGACTCCAATTCACATAAAAAATCCAAACCTCACATTCAGTTGACCTCAAATTGAAGAAGTGGAGCAGAATTAACAGAAGGCCGATTTGATCTTTCCTGGTTCACAAGAAGGATGTCCAGGCTACCCTGACTTTAGGCAAATTAGGTACAAGAGAGCTTATTTTGGACACGGTCTTGGGCTGTGCCCCTCATGGAAAACTCAAGCCAGAGGTTATTATGAGTGTCTATATGGAAGAAGATGAGCGCCACATTGGAGTGTTTTGGTTTAAATTGTGGTCATCTGGGTGGCGGTTAGAATAGATGACTTGGTCCACATGTGCTTGAACTCTGGTGTGATTCCATTAGAGACAGAGTTCTGGAACTGAACTCAGAGAAGTATTGCCATGAATAGTGTTGAGATTTTAGGAAGCCAAGGATGAGTGTCGCCCTTGGAAACTGAGTTCTAGGCCCAGGGTGGCTTTCCACAGAGCACTGGGCCTCTCAGCCAGGATACCACATGATTTTATTCTGAAAGACTTGGCACATTTAGTTGAGAGTCAAAACTCATATATACCTCACATTGTAGACCTAAATGGGCCTAACATCATGTGATCTTTTGGCCACTCTTTGGGATGCCTTACCTGTGAGTGTTCTCCAGAGCTTTCATTGAAGTGAGCTTGCTAACCATTTAATGGTTCCTGAATGAATTGAAAGTCACTATGCCTCCAACTTCATCCTTGAAAAATGCCTAGATAATTACCATGAAATTATTGAAATTCCCATCACCAGGTGGCACTGGAGAACCTTTGGATGACCTGTTGCTAATCATGAATATACCAGACAGTGCCTTCATTGACTGGGTTTCATGTAATTGGTGTAGAACAGAGATGTCAGTATGTTGGACTCTGTTCATTAGTGGGCCTAGAGCAGTGTTTGTTAGGTATGTGATAAAACATCTGTAGTGGGGCCATGTGGATCTGCCATTGGCTTCCAAATGGCTTGTGGCTGACATGTTGCAGCCAGCAGAACCTTCCATGTAAAGGCAACTTGTTATATGGAGAGGGTTCAGGATATTGTTCAGAATCAGGTTGCTATGGTCAAGGGGGCAAGCTATGTGGGATAGAAGCCTGGTTCTTGTATCCTCCTGCAGACCCTGACCCACCATACGTGACAGAACTCCCTCTTGCACTGTGTCCCAGTTGAACTCCTTGTATATCGTGAAGCAAATACCAAACTCCCAGTGCAGCAGGAAGAAACACCACGAAAATGGAGGATGACCATATGGCTTCACAATCCACACCAGGAGACACTAAGCCCCCAGTGGCCACAGTTTACCTACAAAAAGAGAATTCAGCACTGCTGCCTCGTGTTCATTGGAAAATAAGAAACTTTGTCCTCCTGGTCACATAGATGCAGACCCAGCTTTGAGGGTCTCACTACAAAGGAAGCTTTACTCCTGACAACAACCTATATTTCAATGTCCAACCTCAGTGGCAGTTTTTAAAAAGTTTTAGGCAAGCAGAGCTCCATGTTTGTGGAGTGTGTACCCTGTCCTTACTTTTGGAAACTCCTATACCACCTCCAAGTTTGTGCACTTCTGAGCATTTTCCATTCCACAAATGCAATCACAGATTTTGTAACTCTTCTCTTCTAATTGTGTCTTACTTGGGGCGAAGGTAATGTCAAGGCATGGTTCTGGATGAGAGTGGGAAGATTCGTTGTAGCACATATTTTCATAAACATTGGATTAATTTTCCTATTTTCCATTTGAAATTCTGAATCCCTGAAACTAACCCATATTCTACTAGATTCTGACTACTAATCCTAATATGATGGAGATAAAATAACCCAAACAGTACATAAGAATATGCAGTTCAGGGTTGGACTTGCCTTTTGCATGATAAAGGGTAGGTGTTATAAATCTAGTCAATTTTAATTGAAATAGTTCTCCATGTGTTTTTAAAGTTAAAAATATGTGAATTACTGTCTCCCATTCTCTGGAGCCGAATCAGCACATGTATTTTTATATGCAAAAATAGAATCCTACATGGTATCACACGTACATTCTTGTGAGTTACATGACTTGGCAGATACATGTGTGAGAAGTGATCACTCCTCCTAAACGCTGTTGGAACAGAGAATTCAACCTATGGGTGAGCTTCCCAGTAGAACAACAATATACATAAACCCATGATCAGTAAAATGAAAGATTTTGCATGATTATGATATATATTTCATGATGAATTTCGATTGGCATATATATTGCTACTTTTTAATGTCTATGTTTGTTTGTGTGTGTGTGTGTGTGTGTGTGTGTGTGTGTATATATATATATACTCTCCAGATTTTTAAAAATATGAAATATATGTTTCTTTTATACAATCCCTAAATTCATTCATATTCATGTATGTGGATTAATAATCAACTTTTCACAAGATTATTCTTAGAAATATTCATCCACCCGAAATACATATTTGTTTCCTAGTACTAAAAACTAACTTCAGTGAAAGGTGCATACAAATCCTAATATGTCTACATTAACTGACCCACTTTAACATCAATGCATGTAGGTTCCTATGGGACATGATGGGTATTTTGACGTTAATTTTTATTCCACACTGGTACATTGCTATTTCTTCAGTTTATGCACATCATAGGATATATATTTCATTCACTAGTTAGCAAATTTATAGGCATTTCTTTAACTTTCAATCAATTCCTGCTCCAAAACACATGTATTTCTCTATGTTTCTTGACTAGTCTATTCATGAGACTTTTTTTCCAAATACATTATTTTCGATTTCCAAAATCAATTTTGAACCAAAACTCACACACCCTTCATGATAAACTATAACCCTAAGATGATCATTAGATATATAACTGGTTGGAATGAATGATTGTATATCAATATAACATTTCTTATATATTTCCGATATCTATTCAATCCATTATTTAAAATGGATCCAGTTATATTATTTATTCACAGTATGGTCTATTCATGCATTATGTTTATATTCATAAAAACAGGGTACACCTATTTGTGCCCCAAAACTAATTTGTAAGTCTTCAAAATGTTGCTCCCAGTAATGGTGGAAGAAATACTCATGTGACCTGATTTACATACACATTTTATCACAGAAATATTCTGGACACAAAAAGCAAAAGTCACACTTACAATTGCACCAAAGCCTAAATGGAAAGTGAGCATGGATTACTAAAAACATCCATGTCCATGTTGCCTAATGCTCTCAAATATCAATCCTATTGGTGACTACATATTTGTTTCTTCCTAAGATTATATATTCAACCTCAAACCTGTTGAAAATGTCTAACCCTATCACACACTTTATACTTTGCTTGATTTCCTATTGTGTCTTTTGATATCTGCTTTCCTACATGTTCTCCCCAGTTCATCATTGTGACTGACTCTTCACATGTGCTGACATTTAAATACACTCTCTACCAGAAACCCTATTGCTAAAGAACTTTTGGTCCAAATTCTATACTCACTCTTCTTTCTAAACCTACCGACTACCTTCCTAATCCTACCGACTATCGCTTTTTGACTGGATGTTCTCTTCAACATTCAATCATCCAAGGTACATGGTCTGATGCCAGTGTATATTGATTTATCTGAGACATCTGTGTAGCACATAACTCAAAGCTAAGTATCCCACTCAAGTCCCCAATGCCCTTTTGGGCTTCAAATCTTACCTAGATTTCTGCTATCATATTTATATTTTACATATATACTCTTGTAAATATCGCAGGTTGCCAATACCATTATTCTTCCCGCAGAATGTTTTATAACCCAAATTGAACCTGTTATTAACCCTAACCATACACTCTTTCCTCAATATAACTTACAGAAGAGCAGGGACAGAGTGAGTCTTACAATATAGGAATGTAGATGATCTTCCACCTGCTGAGAATCTAAAAGATCCATGGAGAAATGATCCTTGGAGAAAATGTAGGCAGCTATGTAGGACCTGAGAGAGCAATAGTCATCTTCCATGGCAAACAACCTGGTCAGGATGAATTGATGTGTCTTAATCAGCCTCTCTCTTCTTAATGTAGAGAAGATGGACCAAACCTGGCCTGTGTGGAGAGCTGTTTCCGGGTGCCTATGGTTGATATACCATTATAACTTCTGTATGTGTCACAGGATGTTGGGGCAGCCTCCATCTCATGGGACACTTGGAAGCAACTGTTAGGACAAAGTGATTACCAAGGCAGTGACCAATTCAGTTCCTGAAAGAAGTGACCTCACTTCACATCCTTGGTGATGGAATTCTCTGAACTTGGGATCCAGGGAGCCAGGCACCCAAAGGCAGTCCCACTCCCAGTCCCAGTGGGCAAACTTGTTTGCTTTTCCCAAAGACATAGTGAGTCTTTCTTGGTACCTACTGATGTGAGGATGGCCAAATGCCAGCAGAGCTCTGAAGAGGGGCCTTTCCTGAGAAAGCAGGTAGTGGCTAACTGCTGGCTCCTGACAACTTCACAGAATTGGCCAAGGAGACCAGATCTGAAAAAGGACAGGCCATTTTGGGGGAACATAATATGGCCCACCAGTCCGAAGACACTCCAGATAGTCACAGACCTACTTGGGGGAAGGAAGTGCCTTTGCCATTGTAGGTATGAGTTTGTGGTTTTTTCTCACGTTCTGAGAAAAGGTAGAAAAGGTGGTTTGTTTGGTTTGTAGTGGACTGTTTCTAGTAAGTCGTTTAACATGGTGAGTGTTTCTATGTCTGTGTATCCCACTGTATCCGTGGTTGTAGACATTAGAAAAGAGAATGCATCAATGGATGTGTTGTCTCTAGTTGAAAGCTTCCCCGCATTCATACTGCCCAACTGATGAATGTACTGAGGCTTGCCTTATGGATGAGCAACATCTACTATCTTCTTAAGTTCCTGTTTTCTTCGTGAATTCCGGCCACTCTCCAGAATAGGCTCATGGTTTTGTGTCCCAGATATGTAACACCACAAGGCTCTGTGACATGGCCATGTACTGGATAGCTGAAGGGAATGGGAGCATCTCAGAAAACTCAGGTATCAGTGTGACCAGTAAAGTCTCAGTGGAGAAACCCTTCTTTGGGCCATTTGGTTACTTCTGTTTCCATTACCCTGAATTTCAGGAAGGTCTTTGCCTCAGGCCACCCCTTTGTGTAGCCTTAAGAAAACTGATTTCATATGGAAATGAATGGACATCACCAGTGGCTATTTGCTTAATTGCTTTGGAATGGGATGTGTCTGAATCAGTCTCTTGTCCTTGTATGAGGTTGCGGCTTAGATTCTCAGCACCTGATGGACCTAAAGAAAGATACCATGTGCTTCCAAAACCAAAATGACAAAAAGAGCAGTTATTGTGAATGAATATTTTTGCATTCTTATTTTAGGTTCGGCACCTCCATCAAGTGAGAATACGAATCCTTTGGGTCAAATGAGTTTTTGAAATCCCTGCAGAGGCTAGCCCATATGTGCTTGGGTTTTCTCATGACTCAAAATCACATAAAGAATCTATATGCTAAAGCCAGTAGGCCTCAAATTGGAGAAGCAGAACACTTTAACAGCAGGAATATTTGTTCACTCCTGGTTCACAGGAATAGTGTTCAGGCCACCATGATTTTAGGCAAATGAGGGGCAAGTGAGCTTTTTTTGGACACTACCTAGGGCTCATAGAAACCTCCAGCTAGAGGTTACGATGAGTGTCTACATGGAAGAAGATTATGGCCCTGTGGAAGTGATTTGATTTTAATTGTGGTTATTTTTGTGGCGGTTGGAAGGGATGACTGGGTTCACCTGGGATTGAACTCTGGTATGATTTCCCTTAGAGACTGAGTTCTGGAACTGAACTCAGACAAGTATTGCCATGAATTGTGTTGGTATTTTATGAGGCCATGCATGAGACTCACTCTTGGAAACTGAGATCTAGGCCCAGGGTGGCTTTCCACAGAGGCCTGGGAATCTCAGCCAGGATATCACATGATTTCATTCTGAAATACTTGGCAGCCATAGTTGAGAGTCAAAACACACATGGACCTCACATTGTAGACGTCAATTGGCCTGGCTTCATGTGACCTTTTGGCAACTCTTTGAGAAGCCTTGACTGTGAGAGTTCTCCAGAGCTTTCATTGAAATGAGCTTTCTCAACACTTAATGGTTCCTTAATGAATTGAAACCCACAGTGCCCCTAACTTCATCCTTGAAAAATTGCTAGATGAATACCATGAAATTTTTGAAATTCCCATGACCAGGTGGCACTGCAGAAACTTTGGATGTCCTGTTGCTGATCATGTGTATACAAGACAGTGCCTTGTTTGACTGGGTTTCATGAAAATCGTGTAGAACACGAGATGCCAGTAATTTGGAGCCTGCAGACTTGTGGGCCTAGAGCAGTGGTGGGCAGGTGTGTGATAAAACATCATGGTGGCGCCATGTGGATCTGACATTAGCTTCCAAATGGCTTGTGACTGATATGGTGCAGCCCCCATTCCCTTGTATGTAAAGGCATCTTGTTATATGGAGAGGTTTCAGGGCAATGTTCAGATTCAGGTTACTATGGTCCATTAGGCAAGCTATGTGGGATAGAAGCCTGGTTGGTACATTCTCCATTCTCCTGAAGACCCAAAACCACCACACGTGACAGAACTCCCTCCAGCACTGTATCCCAGATGAACTCCTTATATTTTGTGAAGCAAGTACCAAATTCCCAGTGCAGCAGCAAGAAACACCACAAAAATTGGAGGATGACCAAATGTGTTCACAGTCCCCACCAGGAGACCTTAGCCTCCAGTGGCCACAGATTACCTACAAAGAGAGAATTGAGCACTGCTGCCTCATGTTTATTGGAATATAAGAAACCATGTCTTCCAGGTCACATAGATGCAGACCCAGCTTAGATGGTCTCTCTACAAAGGAAGCTAAAGCTCATGACAACAACATATGTTTCAAGTGCCCAACCTCAGAGGTAGTTTCCCAAGAAGTCTTAGGCCAGCAGAGCTCCTTGTTTGTGGAGTGTTTACCCTGTCCTTTACTGTTGGAAACTCCTCTACCACCTCCAAGGTCGTGAACTCCCAAGCATATTCCATTCCACATATGTATTTATAGATTTTCACACTTTTCTACTCTAAGTGTTTCTTACTTGGGGCGAAGATAATGTCAAGGCATTGTTCTGGATGTGAGTGGGAAGATTTTTGTGTAGCACATGTTTACATACACATTGAATTCATTTTCCAATTTTCTATTTGAAATACTGAATCCCTGACTCTAACCCATATCCTACTGGACTCTTACTTATAATCCTAATATGGTGGTGAAAAATAACCCAAAATGAATAGAAATACAAGCAGTTCAGAGGAGGCATGGTGTATTGTTGGAATTGCCTTTTGCATTATATAATGTAGGAGTTATAAATCTAGTCAATTTTTTGTTGAAATAGTTCTACATGTGTTTTTAAAATTAACAAATATGTGAATCCCTGTCTCCCTTTCTCTGTAGCCTATTCAGCACATGTATTTTTATATGCACATATAGAATCCTACATGATATCACACGTACATACTTGTGAGGTGGCTGAATTGGCCGATGCAAATTTTGAGAAGAGATCACTCCTCCTAAACACTGTTGGAACTGAAAATTCAACCTATGGGTGAGCTTCCTAGTTGAATAACATTATACATAAATCCATGTTCAGTAAAATGAATATTTTTTGATCTGTGGATCATATATATTTCATGATGAATTTCGATTGGCATATATATTGCTATTTTTTTCTTTTATTGGTTGCTCAAAATATTACAAAGCTCTTGACATATCATATTTCATACATTAGATTCAAGTGGGTTATGAACTCCCATTTTTACTCCAAATACATATTGCAGAATCACATCGGTTACACATCCATATTTTTACATAATGCCCTATTAGTTACTGTTGTATTCTGCTACCTTTCCTATACTCTACTATCCCACCTCCCCTCCCTTCCCATCTTCTCTCTCTACCCTACCTACTGTAATTCATTTCTCTCCTTGTTTATTTTCACATTCCACTCACAACCTCTTATATGTAATTTTGTGTAACTATAATAATAATAATTATAATAATCCATTACCATGCAATTATCCTTTTCTCTCCCTTTGCCTCCCACCTCATGTCTCTGCTTAATGTTAATCTTTTCTTCATGCTCTTCCTCCCTGTTCTGTTCTTAGTTGCTCTCATTATATCAAAGAAGACATTTGGTCTTTGTTTTTTAGGGATTGGCTAGCTTCACTAAGCATAATCTGCTCTAGTGCCATGCATTTCCCTGCAAATTCCATGATTTTGTCATTTTTTAGTGCTGCGTAATCTTCCATAGTATATAAAAGACACATTTTTTTAAATCCATTCATCTATTGAAGAGCATCTGGGTTGGTTCCACAGTGTAGCAGTTGTGAATTGTGCTGCTATGAACATCGATGTGGCAGTATCCCTGTAGTTCACTCTTTTAAGGTCTTCAGGGAATAGTCCGAGAAGGGCAATAGCTGGGTCAAATGGTGCTTCCATTCCCAGCTTTCCCAGGAATCTCCATACTGCTTTCCAAATTGGCCGCACCAGTTTCAGTCCCAACAGCAATGTACAAGAGTACCCTTTTCCCCACATCCTAGCCAGCACTTGTTGTTGTTTGACTTCATGATGGTTGCCAATCTCACTGGATTGAGATGTTATTTTAGGGTGGTTTTGATTTACATTTCTCTGACTGCTAAAAATGGAGAGCATTTTTTCATGTACTTGTTGATTGATTGTATGTCCTCCTCTGATAAGTGTCTGTTCAGGTCCTTGGCCCATTGGGTTGTTTGTTATCTTATTGTCTAATTTTTTGAGTTCTTTGTATACTTTGTATACTCTGGATATTAGGGCTGCATCTGAAGTGTGATGAGTAAAAATTTGTTTCCATGATGTAGGCTCCATATTTACCTCTCTTATTGTTTCTCTTGCTGAAAAAAAAAAAAAAAAACTTTTCAGTTTAAGTAAGTCCCATTTGTTGATTCTTGTTATTAACTCTTGTGCTATGGGTTTCCTATTAAGGAATTTGGAGCCTGACCACACAATATGTAGATCGGAGAAAATTTTTTCTTCTATCAGACGCAGAGTCTCTGATTTGATATCTAGCTTCTTGATCCACTTTGAGTTAACTTTTGTGCATGGCGAGAGGAGGGGATTCAGTTTCATTTCGTTGCATATGGATTTACAGTTTTCCCAACACCATTTTTGAAGATGCAATCCTTCCTTCATTGCATGCTTTTAGCTCCTTTATCAAATATAAATAGTTATAGCTTTTTGGATTAGTTTCTGTGTCCTCCATTCTGTACCATTGGTCCACCCGCCTGTTTTGGTACCAGTACCATGCTGTTTTTGTTATTATTGTTCTGTAACATAGTTTGAAATCTCATATCGCTATACTGCTGATTCACACTTCCTGTTTAGAATTGCTTTTGCTATTCTGGGTCTTTTATTTTTCCATATGAATTTCATGAATGCTTTATCTATTTCTACAAAAAATTCCTTTGGGATTTTGATTGGCATTGCATTAAACCTATAGAGAACTTTTGGTAATATCGCCATTTTGATGGTGTTAGTTCTGCCTATCCATGAACAGGGTATATTTTCCCATCTTCTAAGATCATATTCTACTTCTCTTTTTAGGGTTTTGTAATTTGCATTGTATAAATCTTTCAACTCTTTTGTTAGGTTGATTCCCAATTATTATTTTTTTTTTTTTGAGGATATTGTGAATGCAGTGTTTTTCCTCATTTTCGTTTCAGAAGATTTGTCGCTGATATACAGAAATGCCTTTGATTTATGCATGCTGATTTTATATCCTGCCACATTGCTGAATTCATTTATTAGTTCTAGTAGTTTTTTCTGTAGACCCTTTTGGTTCTTCTATGTATAGAATCATGTCATCTGCAAATAGTGATAATTTAAGTTCTTCTTTTCCTATTTTTATGCCTTTAATGTCTTTCATCTGTCTAATTGCTCTGGCCAGTTTTTCGAGAACTATATTGAATAGAAGTGGTGATAGAGGAAATCCCTGTCTTGTTCCAGATTTTAAAGGAAATTCCTTCAATTTTTCTCCATTCAGAATGATGCTAGCCTGAGGCTTAACATAGATAGCTTTTACAATGTCGAGGTAAGTTCCTGTTATCCCTAGTTTTTAAAATGTTTTGAACATAAAGGAATGCTCTACTTTGTCGAATGCTTTTTCTGCGTCTATCGAGATGATCATATGGTTCTTATCTTTAAGTCTATTGATTTTGTGAATAACATTTTTTGATTTCCATATATTGAACCCTCCTTGCATCTCAGGGATGAATCCTAGTTAATCATGGTGCACAATTTTTTTGATGCGCCTTTGTATTCGATTCGTTAGAATTCTATTGAGGATTTTTGCATCCAGGTTCATCAGAGATATTGGTCTGTAGTTTTCTTTCTTTGAGGTGTCTTTGTCTGGTTTAAGAATCAGGGTGATATTGGCCTCATAGAATGAATTTGGCAGAGCTCCCTGTTTTTCTGTTTCCTGAATAACTTGAAAAGTATTGGTATTAATTCTTCTTTAAAGGTTTTCCAAAACTCCGCTGTATACCCATTCGGTCCTGGGCTTTTCTTGGTTGGTAGTCTTTTGATTGCTTCTTCTATTTCATCCATTGATATTGGTCTGTTTAAATTTTGTGTATCCTCCTGACTCAGTCTGGGCAAATCATATGACTTAAGAAATTTATCGATGTCTTCACTATTTTCTATTTTATTGGAATATTGGTTTTCAAAATAATTTCTAATTGTCTTCTGTATTTATGTAGCATCTGTTGTGATATTGCCTTTTTCATCCCATATGTTAGTAATTTGAGTTCTCTCTCTTCTTCTCTTCGTTAGCATGGCTAAGGGTCTGTCAATCTTATTTATTTTTTCGAAGAACCAACTTTTAGTTTTGTTAATTTTTTCAATAGTTTCTTTTGTTTCTATTTCATTGATTTCCGCTCTGATTTTAATTATTTCTTGCCTTCTGCTACATTTGCTGTTGTTTTGCTCTTCCTTTTCTAGGACTTTGAGATGAAGTGAGAGCTCACTTATTTGTTGTTTTTTTCTTTTTTGAGGAATGACCTCCAGGCGATGAATTTCTCTCTTAAAACTTTTTTTATTGTTTCCTATAGAATCTGATATGTTGTGTCTGTATTTTCATTTATCTCTAAGAATTTTTTAATTTCCTCCATTATGTCTTCTGTAACTCATTGATTATTCAGTAACATATTGTTCATTTTCCATGTGATGTAGGATTTTTCCTTCCTTCTTTCATCATTGGTTTCCACTTTCATTCCATTATGATCAGAAAAAAATGCACGGTATTATCTCCACCCCTTTATATTTACTGAGGGTTGCCCTATGGCATAATATATAGTCTATTTTTGAGAATAATCCATGTGCTGCTGAGAAAAAAGTATATTCACTTGATGATGGTTGATATATTCTATATATGTCAGTTAATTCTAGGGTATTGATTGTGATATTGAGTTCTATAATTTCTTTATTCAACTTTTGTTTGGAGGATCTCACCAATGGTGAGAGAGGTGAATTGAAGTCAACCATAATTATTGTTTTGTGGTCTATTTGATTTTTGAACTTGAGAAGAATTTGTTTTATGAACGTCGCAGCACCATTATTTGCTGCGTAAATATTGAGAATTGTTATGTCTTGTTGGTGAATGGTTCCTTTTAACAGTATATAATTTCCTTCCTTATCCGTTTTGATTAAATTAGTCTTGAGGTCGATTTTATTCGATATGAGGATGGCGACCCCTGCTTACTTACGAGGACCGTGTGCATGGTATAAATTTTCCCAACCTTTCACCTTCAGCCTGTATATGTCTTTTCTATTCAGATGTGTCTCCTGGAGGCAACATATTGTTGGATTTGTATTTTTTAATCGAAGTTACAAGCCTATGCCACTTTATTGGAGAGTTTAAGCCATTAACGTTTACAGTTACTGTTGATACATGCTTTGTACTGCCACCCATGTTTGATTATTAATCTTTTTTTTTTTAAATTTAGTTTGTTTCTTCCTGATTAGCTTTTCCCCCGCCCTCTGTTATTACTGAGGCACTTCCCACTGATGGTTTTCATTGTTGATTTTCATTTCTTCCTTGTGTAGTGTTTTGCTCAATATGTTTTGCAATGCTGGTTTTCTGGCTGCAAATTCTTTTAGGTTTTGTTCATCATGAAATATTTTTATTTCATTGTCTTACCTGAAACTTAATTTTGCTGGATACAGAATTCTTGGTTGGCATCCATTGTCTTTCAGTGTTTGAAATATGTTCTTCCAGGATCTTCTCACTTTCAGTGTCTGTGATGAAAAATCCGTTGTTAACCTTTTTGGTTTACCCCTGATTGTAATCTGCCTCCTTTCTCTTGTAGCTTTTAATATTTTCTCTTTGTTCTGTATATTTGATATCTTCATAACAATGTGTCTTGGCATTGGTCTACTGTGATTTTGTGTGCTCGGTGTCCTGTAAGCATCTAGAATTTGTTTATCCGTTTCCATTTTTATTTCTGGAAAGTTTTCTATAATTATTTCATTCAGCAGGTTACTCATTCCCTTGGTTTGAATCTCTGTACCTTCCTCTATCCAAATGACTTATAAGTTTGTTTTTTTAATGTTTTCCCACATCTCTTAGATGTTTTTCTCATGATTTTTTTCCAGCATTTCTTTGTTGGCTAGACTTTTTTCAAGATGATATATTTTGTCTTCATTATCTGACATTCTGTCTTCTACTTGCTCCACTCTGTTAGTGATACTCTCAATTGAGTTTTTAATTTGGTTTATCATTTCCTTCATTTCTAGAATTATTGTTTGATTTTTTTATAATCTCTATATCCTGATAAAGATGCTTAACTTCTTCTTTTATCTGTTTGTGTAATTCTTTTTCAATGTGTTCTTTCACAGTCTGGATTTGCTGTCTCATATCCTATTTAAGGTTCCATTCCATCTGTCTAAGGTATTCCTTGAGTTCTTTATATGACCATATTTCTGATGACTCTAGGTCCTCCTGAATATTTAGGCTGTCCTTCATTGTTTGTACTCCTTTTCTTCCTTGTTTTTTTATGGTGCTCATGTTTCTTCTTGTTCTGTTTGAGTGCTGAGTTACTGCTTACTCTTATAAATTTATTTGATGCTTGGGAGGAAAGATATTAGACAGGAAGGGAAGATGTCATTGAAGAGAATGAGAGTAGGCACATAGAATTCAGGAAGGGGAAATAAGAAAATTGAATGGAAATGAAAAGTCAAAAGAAAAAAATAGAAAATAAATAAAGAAAAAAAAAGTTTTTTTTAAAAATAATAATGATAATTTAAAAAATGAAAATGAAAATTTAAAATAATAATAATAATAATAAAAAAATAAAAACTTAAAAAATAAAAACATTTTAAAAAATTAAAGAACAACAACAAAGAAAAAATGAAAATGAATGAAAAAGAAAAAATTATAATAATAATACATGCAGTCATAGTGTTCAATTAACTTCTCTTCCAGTAGGTGGAGCTGTGCGCACTGGGCCAAGCTTCTCCTCTCAATAAGTGTTAACCAATCACTGTGCAGCAGCTCTTTCTCCCAGACTGGGCATGTCTCCTATCCTGAGTGCCTAAGGCTTTCTCTTGTGCTTCCTCAAACCATGCCCCGCTCACCTGTGACGCTCACCACAATACTGGTTACATGTCAGGACTCTGCTCCTGGTAGGCCTGTTTTCATGAACGCCTGGGCACACTCTCCCTGTTTGCCTCCCTCAGATCCTATGTTTGTAGAGCTTGGGGCTGAGAACCCCCAGGGAATTTGATTGCCCTCTGGGAGCCATGCCACCGGTAGGTTGTGTAATAGACCTCAGTTGTCAGCCCTGGTGGGAGCGGTAGCCAGGAATTCTGTGTCGCGAGTCCCGAGCCACTCCTGATTCCCTAGGTCTGGCTATCGCGCTCACGGGAGAGCTGGGAGGGGCCCTTAAAGTTTTCCCGCTGTGTGGAGAGAGATGGGTAGGGAATTACACACTTGTTGCGCTGGTTTCAATGAAGTTATCTCCTCCGCCAGTGACGTCAGTTCTCTGCCATGGTGGTATCCCATCCAAATGGTGACCGTTCGTTCCCTTTGCCGGGTGACCAATGCAACGGGTGGGTCCTGACTCTCTCTCCCAAGCCCAATTTCAATCCTGTGTCCACTGCCTATGAAGGCTTAGTTTACTTTTACCTCTGTAAATTCAGAAATGCCGACCAGTTATTTCAGTGGGAATGTTAGTGCTGAGTCAAAAGAAGCAGGCGAATCTGAGCGTGAATGCAGCCGATCCGGGCTCTGTGTGTGTTCTGAGGGGCCCAGACTGTTTGCCCCAGATCAACATCAGGTCAACATTGCCTAGTGATTCTGAGCAAACAGCATTTAGAGAGTTTACGACTCCCTATGCCTGCGCGGCTGAAGAGGACAGAGACTTGATTTCTCCATGCCTGCCTTCATGTTGGATCTCCTGTATTGCTACTTTTTAGTATCTGTGCATGTGCGTGTATATATATATATATATATATATATATATATATATATATATATATATATATACACTCTCCAGATTTTTCAAAATATGAAATATATGTGTCTTATTATACACTCCCTAAATACATTCATATTCATATATGTGGATTTATAATCAACTTTCCACAAGATTATTCTCAGAAATAATCATCCACCTGAAATAGATATTTGTTTCCTAGTACTGAAAACTAAATTCAGTGAATGGAGCTTACAAACCCCAATATTTCTACAGTTACTGAGCCAGTTTAACAACAATGCAAGTAGATTTCTAGGGGACATAATGTGTATTTTGACTTTCATTTTTATTCAACACTTGTACGTTACTATGTCTTCATTTTATGCACATCATTGGATATATATTTTATTCACAAGTTAGAAAATTTATAGGCATTTGTTTCACAATCAATCACTTCCTGATTCAGAACACATGTATTCCTCCATGTTTCTTGACTGGTCTTTTCATGAGGCTTCTTTCCAAACACATTATTTTCGTTTAACATCATCACTTATAAAGCAAAACTCAAACACCCTTCATGATAAACCATAATCCTAATATTACCATTAGATGTATAACTGTTTGGAATGAATGATTGTATATAAATATAAGATTTCTTATATATTTTCAGATATCAATTCAATCTATTATTTAAAGTGGAACCAGTTACATTGTTTATTCATAGTATGGTCTATTCATGCATTATCTCTATATTCATTGACACAGGATAGACCTCTTTGTACCCCTAATACTAATGTGTACATCTTCAAAATATTGCTCCCAGAAATGGTGAAAGAAATACTCATGTCACCTGATCTACATATACATTTTATCACAGTAATATTCTGAACAAAAAAAATGTAAAGGCCACACTTATGATTGTACCAAAGCCTAAAAGGAAAGTGAACATGGATAACTAATAACATCCATGTCCAGGTTGCCTAATGCTCTCAAATGCCAATCCCATTGGTGACGACATATTTGTTTCTTCCTATGATTAAATATTCAAATTCAATCCTGTTGAAAATGTCTAATCATATCACTCACTTTATACTTTGCCTGATTTCATAGTGTCTCTATTGATACCTGCTTTCCTACATATTTTCCCCAGTTCATAATTGTGACTGACTCTTCACATGTGCTGACATTTACATTCACTCTCTAAACCAAACCCTATTGCTAAATAAGTGTTTTATTCCAAATCATATACTCACTCTTCTTCCTAAACCTATCCACTATCTTCCTAATCCTACCAACTATCCCTTTTTGACTGGATATTCTCTTCTACATTCAATCATCGAAGGTACAAGGTCCTATGCTATTGTACATCGATTTTACTGAGACAATTATACAGAACGTAATTCAACACTAAGTATCCCAATCAAGGGCCCAATGCCCTCTGGGCTTCAATCTTAGATTTCCGTTTACATATATATATTTCACCTATATATTCTTATAAATATCGCAGGTTCCCAATCCCATTATTCATCCCGCAGAATGATTCCTAACCCAAATCGAACATATTATTAAACCTAACCATACACTAACTTTACAGATGAGCAGGGACAGAGTTGGTCTTAAAATACAGGAATGTAGGGCATCTTCAACCTGCTGAGAACCTCAAATGTTCATGCAGAAATGATCCCCGGTGAAGATGAAGGCAGCTATTAAAGAGCTCAGAAAGCAAAAGTCATCTGCCACGGCAATCATCTTAGTCAGATTGAAGTATTGTGTCTGAATCAGTCTCTCTCTTCTTAATGTATAGAGACGGACCAAACCAGTCCTGTGTGGAGAGCTCTTCCCGGGTGCTTATGGTTGATATAACATTCTAACTTGTGAAAGTGTCACAGGAAAATCAGGGCAGCCTCTAACTCATGGGTCATTTGGAAGCAACTGTTAGGACAAAATGGTTGCCAAGGCAGTGACATCATTCAGATCCTGAAGGAAGTGATCTCAACTCACTTCTTTGGTGATGGAACTCTCTGAACTTGGGATCCAGAAAGCCAGGCACCCAGAGACAGTCCCTGTCCCAGTCCCAGTGGTCTCATATGTTTGGATTTACCAAGGACAGGGTCAGTCTTTCTTGGTACCTACAGATATGAGGATGGCCAAATGCCAAGAAACCTCTGAAGAGGGGCTATTCTTCCAAAAGCAGGTAGTGTCTCACCACTGGCACCTGACAACTTTACATTGTTTGGAAAGGAGACAAGGTCTGACATAGAACAGCCCATTTCGGGGGAACATAGTATGGCCCACAAGTCAGAGGACACTCCGGAGATTCACAGACCTACTTGGGGGAAGGAGGTGCCTTTGTGGGTGTGGGTGTGATATTGTGGTTTTGTCTCATGTTCTGAGAATAGGTTGGAAAGGCGGTTTGTTTGCTTTGGAGAGGACTATTTCTAGTAAGTCCTGTGACAAGGAGAGTGTTCCTATGCCTGTGTATCCCACTGTGTCCATAGTTGTAGACATTAGAAAAGAGAATGCATCAATGGATGTGTCCTGTCTAGTAGAAAGCTTTCCAGCATTCATACTGCCCAATTTATGAGTGGACTGTGGCTTGCCTTATGAATGGGCAACACCTACTAGCTTCCTAATTTCCTGTTTTCTCCCTCAATTCTGGCCACTCTCCAGAAGTGTATCATGGTTTTGTGTCCAAGATTTGTACCAACTCCAAAATCTGTGACACGGCCATGTACTGGATAGCTGAAGGGAATGGGAGCATCTCAGAAAAATCAGATATCAGTTGACCAGGAAAGTCTCTGTGGAGAAACCCTGCTTTGGTACTTTTGCTTACCTATTGTTCTGTTGCCCTGAATGTCAGGAAGTTCTTTGCCTCCAGCCACCACTTTGTGAAGCCTGAAGAAAACAGTTTTCAAATGGAAATGAATGGGCATCACCTGTGGCTCTTTGCTTAATTGCTTTGGAAAGGGATATGTCTGAATCAGCCTCTTGGCTCTGTGTGAGGCTGTGGCTTAGATTCTCAGCACCTGATGGATCTAAGGATAGATCCCATGTGTGCATCCAAAACCAAAATGGCAAAAAGATCAGTCATTGTTGATGAACTCTCTTGCCGTCCTCTGTTAGGTTCCTGACATCCATCAATTGAGAATAGGGATCCTTTGGGTCAAATGAGTTCTTCAAAGCCCTGCAGAGGCTAGCCCATAGGTGCTTGTTTTTTTCTCATGACTCCAATTCACATAAAGAATCTAAACCCCAAAGTCAGTAGGCCTGAAGTTGGAGAATCCAAGAAGTATTAATGGTAGGCCTATTTGATCACTCCTTGTTCACAGGAAGGGTGTCCAGGCCACACTGATTTAGGCAAATGAGGGGCAGGGAGCTTATTTTGGAAACTGATGGTGGCTGTGCCCCTCATGGAAACCTCCAGCCAGAGGTTGTGATGAGTATCTATATGGAAGAAGATAAGGGCCATGTGGGAGTGTTTTTGTTTTAATTGTGGACATTTGTATGGCGGTTGGAAGAGATGACTGGGTCCACCTGGGCTTCAACTCTGGTGTTAATTCCCTTAGAGACTGAGTTCTGTAACTGATCTCAGAGAAGTATTGCCGTGAATTTTGTTGGGATTTTAGATTGCCATGCATGAGAGTTGCCCTTGGAAAGTGACATCTAGGCCCAAGTTGACTTTCCACAGAGCACAGGGAATCTCAGCCAGGATATCACATGATTTCATTCTGAAAGACTTGGCAGCCATATTTGAGAGTCAAAACACACATGGACCTCACATTGTAGACCTCAATGTGAATGGCTTTATGTGACCTTTTGGCCTCTCTTTGGGAAGCCTTGCCTGTGAGAATTCTCCAGAGTTTTCATTGAAATGAGCTTCCTCACCATTTAATGGTTCCTGAATTAATTGAAACCCACAGTGCCTCCAACTTCATCCTTGAAAATTTGCAAGATTAATACCATAAAATTTTTGAAAATCCCATGACTGGGTGGCACTGGAGAACATTTGGATGTCCTGTTGCTGATCATGAGTATACAAGACAGTGCATTGATTGACTGGGTTTCATGAAAATGGTATAGAACAGAGATGCCAATTAGTTGGAGCCTGTTGAGTAGTTGTCCTAGAGCAGTGGTTTGCAGGTGTTGATAAAACATCTGTGGTGGGGCCATGTGGATCTTTCATTGGCTTCCAAAAGGATTGTGACTGACATTTTGCAGCCAGTAGGCCCTTATATGTAAAAGCATATTTTTATATGGAGAGGTTTCAGGGCAATGTTAAGAATCAGCTTGCTATGGTCAATGGAAAAAGCTATGTGGGATAGAAGCCTGTTCGGTGCATTCTCCTTCAGAACCTGACCCACCACACTTGAAAGAACTCACTTCAGCATTGTGTTCGAGTTGAACTCCATGTATTTCATGAAGCAAATACCAAACTCCCAGTGCAGCAGAAAGAAACACCACAAAAATTGGAGGATTACCAAATGGATTTACAGTCCACATGGGGAGACACCTATACCCCAGTGGCCTCAGCTTACCTACAAATAGAAAATTCAGTATTGCTGCCTCATGGCATCAAGGTCACATAGATGAAGACCCAGCTTTGATGGTCTCACTACAAATGAAGCTAATACTCCTGACAACAGCATATATTTCATTGCCCAACCTCAGAGGCAGTTTCTCCAGATGTTAGGCTGGCAGAACTTCATGTTTGTGGAGTGTTTACCCTGTCCCTTAATTTTGGAAAATCCTCTATCACCTCCAAATTTGTGAACTCCTGAGCATTTTCCATTCCACATATGTATTCGCATATTTTCTAACTCTTCTCATCTAATTTTGTCTTATGTGGGGTGAAGGTAATGTCAAGGCATTGTTCTGAATGAGAGTGGGAAGATTTTTGTGTAGCACATATTTGCATACACATTGGATACATTTTCCAATTTTCCATTCGAAATACTGAATCCCTGACACTAACACATACCCTACTAGACTTTGACTTCTAATCCTAACATGATGGAGAAAAATAACCCAAACAGAATAGAAATACAAGAGGTTCACAGGAGGCATGGTGTATAGTTGGACTTGCCTTTCGTATGATAAATGGTAGGTGTTATAAATCTAGTGAATATTAATTGAAATAGTTCTTCATGTGTTTTAAAAGTTTACAAATATGTGAATAACTGTCTCCCTTTCTCTGTAGCCTATTTATCAAATGTATTTTTATATGCACATATGGAATTCTACCTGGTATCACTCGTACATTTTGTGAGGTGGCTGGCTTGGCAGATACAAATTATGAGAAGAGATTACTCCTAATAAACGCTGTTGGAACTGAAAATTCAACATATGGGTGAGCTTCTTAGTTGAACAACATAAATCCATGTTCATTAAAATTAATATTTTCGGATCTGTGGATGACATATATTTCATGGTGAATTTCAATTGGCTTACATAATTCTACTTTTTAATGTCTCTCTGTGTGTTTGGGTGTATATATATATTCACTCTTCAGATTTTTCAAATATGAAGTATATTTTTCTTATTATACACTCCCTAAATTCATTCATATTCATGTATGTGGATTTATTATCAACTTTTAACAAGATTATTCTCAGAAATATTCATCCACCTGAAATACATATTTGTTTCCTAGTACTGAAAACTAACTTCGGGGGATCATATGATGGTGGCGAAGGGAGTGCATCACCCGCATGTACCGCCTCAATGTGCGGGAGAATGACGAGTTAGAATAGCTAAAATCTATCTTGTTAGGAATTTCCAGCAAAATTGGGGTGCTCCAAAACCTAGTGGACATATTTCCCTCTCACAAGGATCAGCTACGGGGGCTCAAACGCGAGTGATTTTTCTGCACGGAGGGTCATGCTGCTTATTCAGCAAATCGCCACGTGGTTAGAGTCTGTGGCGTACGCTGGGAAACGATGAGATAGCAACGCAAATATACAGCGGTGCGGATTCTGTTGGATCCTGCCAGCTATGCAATCACTGTGCTCAGTGCTGAATTCTGGGTTTGAGACGGGGAAGGATGCGGTCCAATTCGGTTCTCTACACCGGTCAGACCACAGAGGAAACCAGCGGCCTCCATCTTGGAGAGCTGACGTCACCATCCCTATTTTCGACTAATCACAGCTCATTCAGATATAGAACAGGTAATTTCAGGATGCCATTCACCTTTGTCTCACAGACAAATTACTCAGGCTCAGTGTTAAAAAACCCGCAGAAACTGCGTCTTGGAGCCTGCTCCTATTAGAAGATACACCGAGCCCAGAGTGTCCAAATTCCACCTCCTGGAACTGATCTGGCCCAGGGCTAAAGAACCTATGGAAACTGCTTCCCGGTCCATGTCTTGCTGAATACTGTGGACGTAAATATCAACCGAGCCTTGATAGGAAGTGGCAACAGGATTGTGACGGGGCTTGTGAGGTCCGGTCCGGACTCACCCATTGCTTTGGTCACCCAGCAAAGGGAACGAAATGCTGCCTTTCACATGGGATACCAACATGGCCGAGATCTGATGTCATCAGAAAGCAGCGGAGGAGATAACTTCATTGATACCAGCGGTGACAGAAACAGTTGGTCTCCTGGTAAAGAAAGTGAGTCACAAACACCTGAGTCTCTCTCATTTTGTCATCAAGCCAGAGGGGCAGAGCAGAGCCGCTGCCCGCACCCGGAACAGGCCCAGCGACACACCTGCATGGTAGTCTCTTCACCCAAATTGGAGTAGTTGCAGAGCAGAGCCTTCTCCCGTGACTGGTACAATCCCAGTGCCCCACTGGCATGGTAGTCACGTCACATCAATAGGAGTAGGGGCAGAGCAGAGCCTTCGCAAGCGCCCGGAACAGGCCCAGCAATCTGCCAGCATGGTAGTCACGACACCCCAATTGGAGTTGGGGCAGAGCAGAGCCACCACCCACACCCGCAATGTAGGCAGACCTGCACCAGACCGGCAGAAGAGGCCCAGCGGCCTGCCGGCATGGCAGACACTTCACCCCATTTGGAGTAGGTGCAGAGCAGGTCCGTCGCCCATTCCCGCAAGGTAGGCAGACCTGCGACCGATCGGCAGAACACCCCAGGGGTCCACGGGCATGGTAGACACATCACACCAATTGGAGAATGGGAAGAGCAGAGCTACCTCCCGCGCCTGCATGGTAGGCAGACCTGTGACCAATCAGGGGAACAAGCCCAGCGGCCCATCAGCGTGGTAGACAGATCACCCCAATTGGAGGAGCAGCACAGCCCCCCACTCCTGCAAGGGAGACTTTTCAACTATACAAGAGCAATATAAATATATAGGGGGAAAATTTCAAAATCACAACAGTTTCACCAAGCAGAAAGAAACGCGAGCAGTATGATAAGACAAGGAAAAAAGAACCACAAGCAATGCAGGTCAACACAATTTTCGAAGAGGTAATAGCTGCAGCAGATGGAATGTCAGATAAAGAAATCAGGATATACATGCTTCAGATGATCTGGAGACTCAAAAAAGACATTAGGCAGCAAAATCAGACAATGAAAGATCACTTTGACAATGAATTACATAAACAAATTCAAGAAGCAAAAGATCAACTATACAGGGAGATAGAGGTTGTAAAGAATAACAAACAGAAATCCTAGAAATGCCGGAAGCAATCAACCAACTTAAAAACTCAATTGAGAATACTACCAGCAGACTAGAACACTTAGAAGATAGAACATCAGACAATGAAGACAAAGTATTTCAACTTGAAAAGAACATAGACAGCTCAGCAAGACTGTTAAGAAACCATAAACAGAACGTCCAAGAAATATCGGAAAACATAAGGAGAACAAATTTAAGAGTCATTGGGATACAGGAAGGTATAGAGGTCCAAACCAGAGGAATGAGCAATGTATACAATGAAATAATATAAGAAAACTTCCCAGACTTGAAGAATGAGACAGACTCCCAAGTCCTAGAAGCCTACAGGATGCCGAATGTGCAAAATGATAAGAGATCCACACCTAGACACATTATGATGAAGATGCCCAACGTACAGAATAAGGAGAGAATTTTAAAAGCTACAAGAGAAAGGAAGCAGACTACATTTAGGGGTAAACCAATCAGGATAACAGCTGATCTTTCAACACAGACTCTGAAAGCTAGAAAATCCTTGAATAACATTTTTCAAACACTGAAAGAAAATGGGTTCCAACCAAGAATTGTGTATCCAGCGAAATTAAGCTTCATGATGGAAGATGAAACTATAACCTTCCATGATAAACAAAAGTTAAAAGAATTTGTAGGTAGAAAACCATCTCTTCAAAACATCCTCGGCAAAATATTACAGGAAGAGAAAATGGAAAATAACAATGAAAACCAACAGTGGGAGGTAGGACATTAAAGAGGGGAAATAATCAAAGAGAAAAACAATCCATGTTTAATAACATAAATAAACAAATATGGCTGGAAGAACAACCCTTATCTCAATAATAATCGTAAATGTTAATTGCTTAAACTCATCAATTAAGAGACACAGGTTAGTAGAATAAATCACAAAAGAAGACCCAAAAATATGCTGCCTACAGGAGACGCGTTTGTTAGGAAAAGACATACATAGACTGAAGGTGAAAGGTTGGGAAAAATCATATCACTCATATGGACTTCAGAAGCAAGCAGGAGTGTCCATACTCATATCAAATAAAATAGATTTCAAGCCAAAGTTAATCAAAAGGTATAAAGAGGGACACTACATACTACTCAAGAGAACAATACACCAACAAGACATAACAGTCCTAAATATATATGCCCCAAACAATGGTTCAGCTATGTTCGTCAAACAAACTTTTCTCAAGTTCAAGAGTCTAATAGACCACCATACAATAATCATGGGAGACTTCAACACACCTCTCTCACCACTGGACAGGTCTTCCAAACAAAATTTGAAATAGGAATCTATAGAACTCAATAACACAATTAATAACCTAGACTTAATTGACATATATAGAATATACCACCCAACATCAAGCAGTTACATTTTTCCACAGCAGCACATGAATCCTTCTCAAAAATAGATCATACATTATGTCACAGGGCAACTCTTAGACAATATAAAGGAGTAGAGATAATACCATGCTTCTTATCTGATCATAATGGAATGAAACTAAAAATCAATGATAAAAGAAAGAAGGAAAAATCATGCATCACATGGAGATTGAACAATAGGTTACTAAATGATCAATGGGTTAGAGAAGACATCAGGGAGGAAATTAAAAAATTCTTAGAGATAAATGAAAACACAGGCACAACATATCGGAATCTATGGGACACATTGAAAGCAGTTCTAAGAGAAAAATTCATTGCTTGGATTTCATTCCTTAAAAAATTTAAAAAACCAACAAATAAATGATCTCATACCTCATCTCAGAATCCTAGAAAAAGAAGAGGAAAACAACAGAAAAAGAAGTAGAAGGTAAGATATAATTAAAATCAAAGCTGAAATTAATGAAATCGAAACAAAAGAAACAATTGAAAAAATTGACAAAACTAAAAGATGGTTCTTTGAAAAAATAAATAAAATCGACAGACCCTTAGCCATGCTAACGAAGAGAAGAAGAGAGAGAACTCAAATTACTAGTATACGGGATGAAAAAGGCAATATCACAACAGATATTTCAGAAATACAGAAGATAATCAGTAATTATTTTGAATTCTTATACTCCAATATAATAGTAGATAGTGAAGGCATCGAAAAATTTCTTATGTCGTATGATCTGACCAGAATGATTCAGGACGATATAGACAACCTAAACAGACCAATATCAATTGAGGAAATAGAAGAAACCATCCAAATACTACCAACTAACAAAAGCCCAGGACCATATGGGTATACAGCAGAGTTTTACAAAAACCTTTAAATATGAACTAATACCAATACTTTTCAAGCAATTTAAGGAAATTGAAAAAGAGGGAGACCTTCCAAATTCATTTGACGAGGCCAATGTCACCCTGATTCCTACACCACACAAGGACAGTTCAAAGAAAGAAAACTACAGACCAATATCTCTAATAAACCTAAATGCAAAATTCCTCAATGAAATTCTGGCGAATCAGATACAAAAACATATCAAAAAAATTGTGCACCTTGATCAAGTGGGATTCATCTGTGGGATGCAAGGCTAGTTCAATATATGAAAATCAATAAATGTTATTCACCACATAAATAGACTTAAAAATAAGAACCATATGATCATCTCGATAGGTGCAGAAAAAGAATTCCACAAAGTACAGCATCCCTTTATGTTCAAAACTCTAGAAAAACTAGAGATAACAGGAACATACCTCAATATTGTAAAAGCAATCTATGATAAGCCTCAGGCTAGCATCATTCTGAATGGAGAAAAATTGAAGGCATTCCCTCTAAAATCTGGAACAAGACAGGAATACCCTCTCTCACCACTTCTGTTCAATATAGTTCTCAAAACACTGGCTAGAGCAATTAGACAGACCAAAGAAACTAAAGGCATAAAAATAGGAAAATAAGAACTTAAATTATCACTATTGCAGATGACATGATTCTATACCTAGCAGACCCAAAAGGGTCTACAAAGAAACTAATAGAGCTAATATATGAATTCAGCAAATGGCAGGATATGATGTCAACACGAATAAATCAAAGGCATCTCTGTATATCAGTGACAAATCCTCTGAAATGGAAATGAGGACAACCACTCCATTCACAATATCCTAAAAAAAATTGGAAATCAACCTTACAAATGAGGTGAAAGTCTTATACAATGAAAACTACAGAACTCTAAAGAGAGAAATAGAAGAAGATCTTAGAAGATGCAAAAATATACCCTGTTCATGGATAGGAAGAACTAAATTCATCAAAATGGCGATATTACCAAAAGTTCTCTATAGGTTTAATGCAATGCCAATCAAAATCCCAAAGGCATTTCATGTAGAAATAGAGAAAGCAATCATGAAATTCATATGGAAAAATAAAAGACCCAAAATACCAAAAACAATGCTAAGCAGTAAGTGTGAATCAGGAGATATAGTGATACCAGACTTCAAACTATACTACAGAGCAATAGTAACAAAAATAGCATGGTCCTGGTACCAAAACAGGTGGGTGGATGAATGGTAGAGAATAGAGGACACAGAAACCAATCCACAAAACTACAACAATCTTATATTTGATAAAGGGGCTAAAAGCATGCAATGCAGGAAGGATAGCATCTTCAACAAATGATGTTGGGAAAATGGAAATCCATATGTAATAAAATGAAACTAAATCCCTTTCTCTCGCCATGCACAATAGTTAACACAAAATGGATCAAGGAGCTTGATATCAAATCAAAGACACAGCGTATGATAGAAGAAAAATTTGGTTACGATCTACATACTGTGCGGTCAGGCTCCAAATTCCTCAATAGGACACCCATAGCACAAGAGTTAATAACTAGAATCAACAAATGGGACTTACTCAAACTAAAAAGTTTTTTCTCAGCAAAAGATACAATAAGAGAGGTAAATAGGGAGCCTACATCCTGGGAAGAATTCTTTACTCCTCACACTTCAGATAGAGCCCTTATATCCAGAGTATATAAAGAACTCAAAAAATAAGACAATAAGATAACAAAGAACCCAATCAAGAAATGGGCAAAGGACCTCAACAGACACTTCTCAGATGAAGACATACAATCAATCAACAAGTACATGAAAAAATGCTCACCATCTCCAGCAGTCAGAGAAATGCAAATCAAACCCACCCTAAGATACCATCTCACTCCAGTAAGATTGGCAGCCATTATGAAGTCAAACAACAAGTGCTGACAAGGATGTGGGGAAACAGGTACACTTGTACATTGCTGCTGGGACTGCAAATTGGTGCAGCTGATTTGGAAAGCAGTATGGAGATTTCTTGGAAAGCTGGGAATGGAACCACCATTTGACCAAGCTATTTCCATTCTCGGTCTATTCCCTAAAGACCTAAAAAGACAATGCTACAGGGACACTGCTACATCGATATTCATAGCAGCACAATTCAAAACAGCAAAACGGTGGAACAAACTTAGATGCCCTTCAATAGAAGAATGGATAAAAAATGTGGCATTTATACACAATGGAGTATTACTTTGCATTGAAAAATGACAAAATCATAGAATTTGCAGGGAAATGGATGGCAGTAGAGCAGATTATGCTAAGTGAAGCTACACAATCCCTAAAAAACAAATGCCAAATGTCTTCTTTGATATAAGGAGAGTAACTAGGAACAGAGTAGGGATGAAGAGCATGACAAGATGATTAACATTAAACATGAGTGAGAGGTGGAAGGAAAAGGGAGAGAGAAGGGAAATTGCATGGAATTGAAAGGAAACCCTGAGTGTTATACAAAATTACATACAAGAGGAAGTGAGGGGAAAGGAAAAAATAATACATGGGGGAGAAATTTATTAAAGTAGAGGGGGTAGATAGAGAAGGGGAGAGGGGCGGGGAGAGGAGAGGGGATAGTAGAGGATAGGAAAGGCAGCAGAATACAACAGAAACTAGTATGGCAATATGTGAATCAATGGATGTGTAACTGATGTGATTCCGTAATCTGTATACGGGGTAAAAATGGGAGTTCATAAACCACTTGGATCAAAGTGTGAAATATGATATATCAAGAACTATGTAATGTTTTAAACAACCATAAATGATAATTAAAAAAAATAAGCCTAACTTCAGTGAATGATGCACGCAATCCTAATATTTCTACAGTAACTGACCCAGTTTAACATCAATGCAAGTAGATTCCTATGGGACATGATGTGTATTTTGACGTTCATTTTTATTCAACACTGGTACGTTACTATTTCATCAGTTTATGCACATCATAGGATATATATTTCATCCCCAATTTGGCAAATTTATAGGCATTTGTTTCACTTTCAATCACTTCTTGCTTCAGAACACATGGATTCCTCCATAATTCTTGACTGGTCTTTTCATGACACTTCTTTCCAAACACTTCATTTTCGATTTCCATAACCACTTTTGAAACAAAACTCACACACACTTCATGATAAACAATAACCCTAAGATTACCATTAGATATATAACTTATTGGAATGAATGATTGTGTGTCAATATATGATTTCCTATATATTTTCAGATATCAATTCAATCCATTATTTAAAGTGGAACCAGTTATATTATTTATTCACAATATGGTCTATTCATGCATTATCTCTATATTCATAGACATGGGGTACACCACTTTGTACCCCAAATACTAATTTATATGACTTCAAATATTGCTCCCAGAAATGGTGGAAGAAATAGTCAATCATATGATCTACATATACATTTAATCACAATAATTTTCCGGGTACAAAATGCAAAGGTCACACTTATGATTGTACCAAATCCTAAATGGAAAGTGAACATGGATTACTAAAAACATGCATGTCCAGGTTGCCTAATGCTTTCAAATGTCATTCCTATTGGTGACTACATATTTGTTTCTTCTTAAGACTATGTATTCAATCTCAACCCTGTTGAAAATGTCTAATCCTATCACTCACTTTATTATCGCCTCATTTTGTAATGTCTCTATTGATAATTTCCTTCCTACATATTTTCCCCAGTTCATCAATTTGACAGAGTCTTCACATGTGCTGACATTTACATTCACTCTATAACCGAAACCCTATTGCTACAGAACTTTTGATCCAAATCCTATACTCACTCTTCTTCCTAAACCTACCGACTATCTTCCTAATCCCACTGACTATCTCAATTTGAGTGAATGTTTTCTTCTAAAATCAAACATCCAAGGTATAAGGTCCTATGCCATTGATTATCGATTTACCTGAGACATCTGTGCAGAACGTAATTAAATGCTAAGTATCCCAATCAAGGGTCTAATGCTCTTCTGGGCTTCAAACCTTACCTAGATTTCTGATTTCATACTTATATTTCACCTCTATAATCTTATAAATATAGCAGGTTCTCAATACTATTATCATCCTGCGAATGATTTGTAACCCAAATCGAACATGTTATTAACCCTAACCATACACTCTTCCCTCAATCTAACTTTACAGAAGAGCAGGGACAAAGTTCGTCTTACAATACAGGAATGTAGGGGTTCTTTCTTCTGCTGACAACATCAAAGGTCCATGCAGATTTGATCCCTCGAGAAGATAGCTATGAAGGACCTGAGAGAGCAAAAGTCATCTTCCATGGCAAACAACCTTTTCAGGATCAAGGGTTGTGTCTGAATAAGCCTCTCTCTTCTTAATGTAGAGAAGATGGACCAAACCAGGCATGTGTGGAGAGCTTTTCCTGGGTGCCTATGGTTTATATACAATTCTAACTTGTGAAAGTGTCACAGGAAGTAGGGCAGCCTCCATCTCATAGGACTATTGGAAGCAACTGTTAAGACAAAGGGGTTGCCAAAGCCTTGACCCCATTCAGTTCCAAAGAAAGTGACATACCTCATTTCCTTGGTGATGGAACTCTCTGCAGTTGGTATCTAAGAAGCCAGGCACCCAGAGGAAGTCCCAGTCCCAGTTGCTGTGGGCTCACATGTTTGGATTTACCAAGGAGAGAGTCAGTCTTTCTTGGTACCTCCTTATGTGAGGATGGCCAAATGCCAGGAGAGCTCTGAAGTGGGACCTTTCCTGAGAAAGCAGGTAGTGGCTCAGCTCTTTTCCTGACAACTTCACAGAGTTGGCCAAGGAAACCAGATCTGAGAGAGTACAGGCCATTTCAGGGGAACATAATATGGCCCACCAGTCAGAGGACACTTCAGATAGTCACAGACTTACTTGGGGGAAGGAGGGGCCTTTTTGAGTGTGGGTTTGAGGTTTTTTCTCATGTTCTGAGAATAGGTAGGAAATTCAGTTTGTTTGGTTTGGAGTGAACTGTATCTAGTAAGTTGTTGGACAAGGTGAGTGTTTCAATATCTGTGTATCACACTGTGTCTGTGATTGTAGACATGAGAAAAGACAATGCAACAATGGATGTGTCCTGTCTAGTAGAAAGCTTCCCAGCATTCACCCTGCCCAATTTATGAATGGAGTGCGGCTTGCCTTATGGATGGGCAAAACCTACTAGCTTCCTAAGTCCCTGTTTTCTTCCTGAATTCTGGACACTCTTCAGAATAGGCTCATGGATTTGTGTCCAAGATATGTACCAATTCCAAAGTCTGTGACATGGCCATATACTGGATAGCTAAAGGGAATGGCCAGTATCTCAGAAAACTCAGATATCAGTGTGACCAGGAAAGTCTCAGTGGAGGTACCCTGCTTTCTACCATTTGCTTACCTATTGTTCTGTTGCCCTGAATGTCAGAAAGGTCTTTACCTCCTGAAGAAAACAGTTTTCAAATGGAAATGAATAGGCATCGCATCACCTGTGGGTCTTTGCTTAATGCTTTGGAAAGGGACTTGTCTGAATCAGCATCTTGGCCCTGTGTGAGGCCGTGGCTTAGATTCTCAGCACCTGATGGATCAAAAGAATGATCCCAGGTTTGCATCCAAAACCAAAATACCAAAAAGTTCAGTCATTGTGGATGAAGACTCTTGCCTTCCTCTTTTAGGTTCCTGAAATACATTAAGTGAGAATAGGGATCCTTTGGTTCAAATGAGCTCTTCAAACCCTGCAGAGGCTAGCCCATATGTGCTTGGGTTTTCTAATGACTCCAAATCACATAAAGAATCTATACTGACAGTCAGTAGGCCTCAATTGGAGAGGCAGAGCAGTATTAAAGGCAGGCATAGTTGATCACTCTTGGTTCACAAGAAGGGTGTCCAGCCCACCCTGACTTTAGCCAAATGAGGAGCAAGGGAGCTTATTTTGGACACGGTCTTGGGCTGCACCCCTCATGGAAAACTCCAGCCATAGGATATGATGAGTGTCTATGTGGAAGAATATGAGGGCCATGTAGGAGTGTTTTGGTTTTAATTGTGGTCATTTGCGTGGCAGTTGGAAGAGATGACAGTGTCCATCTGGGCTTGAACTCTGGTTTGATTCCCCTTAGAAAATGAGTTCTGGTAATGAACTCAGAGAAGTATTGTCATGAATTGTGTTGGGATTTTAGGAGGCCACACATGAGAGTCTCCCTTGGAAACTGAGATCTAGGCCCAGGGTGGCTTTCCACAGAGCACTGGGAATCTCAGCCAGGGTATCATATGATTTTATTCTGAAAAATTTCGCAGCCCTATTTTTGAGTCAAAACACACATGGAACTCACATTGCAGAACTCAATGGGCCTGGCTTCATGTGACCTTTAGGCCACTCTTTGGGAAGCCTTGCCTGTGAGAGTTCTCCAGAGCTTTCATTGAAATGAGCTTCCTCAACACTTAATGGTTCCTGAATGAATTGAAAACCACAGTGCCTACACCTTTATCCTTGAAAAAGGAGAAGATACATACCATGAAATATTTTAAATTCCCATGACCAGGTGGCACTTGAAAACCTTTGGATGCCCTGGTGCTGATCATGAGTGTTCCAGACAGTGCCTTGATTGACTGGGTTTCATTAAAATGGTGTAGAACAGAGATGCCAGTAAGTTGGAGCCTGCTGAGAAGTGGGCCGATTGCAGTGGTGTGCAAGTGTGTGATAAACATTTGTGGTGGGGCCCTGTGGATGTGCTATTGACTTCCAAATGACTTATGACTGACATGGTTCACCCAGCAGACCCTTATATGTAAAGGCATCTTGTTATTTGGAGAGATTTCATGGCAATTTTCAGAAACAGGTTGCAATGGACAAGGGGGCATGCTATGTGGGTTAGAAGCCTGGTTGGTGCTTTCTCCTGCAGAATCTGACCCCCCACACATGATAGAACTCCCTCCAGCACTGTCTCCCAGTTGAACTCGTTGTATTTCGTGAAGTATATACCAAACTCCCAGTGCAGCAGCAAGAAAAACCACGAAAAGTAGAGGAATTCCAAATGGCTTCACAGTCCACACGGGTAGAAACGTAGCCCCCAGTGGCCACAGTTTACCTACAAAAAGAGAATTCAGCACTGCTGCCTCATGTTCAATGGAAAATAAGAAACCATGTCCTCTAGGTCACATAGATGCAGACCCAGCTTTGATGGTCTCACTAAAAAGGAAGCTAAAGCTCCTGAAAACAACATATATTTCAAGTCCCCAAACTCAGAGGCAGTTTCTGAAGAAGTCTATAGGCCAACAGAGCTCCATGTTTGTGGAGTGTTTACCCACACAGGTAATGTCAAGTCATTGTTCTGGATGAGAGTGGGAAGATTTTTGTGTAGCACATATTTGCATACAGATTGGATTCATTTTCCAATTTTCCAGGCCAAATACTGAAACCCTGAAACTAACTCATTCCCTACAAGACTCTGACAACTAATCCTAATATGATGGAGAAAAATAACCCAAACAGAATAGAATTACATGCAGTTCAGAGGAGGCATGGTGTATAGTTGGACTTGACTTTTGCATTATATAGGGTAGGAGTTATACATCTAGTCAATTTTTTGTTGGAATAGTTCTCCATGTGTTTTAAAGTTAACAAATTTGTGAATTCCTGTCTCCATTTCTCTGTAGCCTATTCACCACATGTATATTTATATGCACATATAGAATCCTACCTGGTATGAAACATACATACTTGTGAGGTCATAAGTGTCCAGAATATTACTTTGTGTCCAGAATATTATTTTGTGTCCAGAATATTACTTTGATAAAATGTATATGTAGATCAGGTGACATGAGTATTTCTTCCACCATTTTTTGGAGCAATATTTCGAAGACGTATAAATGAGTATTGGGTTTACAAAGAGGTGTACACTGTGTCTATGAATATAGACATAATGCATGAATAGACCATACTGTGAATAAATAATATAACTGGTTCCACTATAAATAATGGATTGAATTGATATCTGAAAATATTTAAGAAATCTTATATTGATATACAATCATTCATTCCAACCAGTTATACATCTAAAGATAATATTAGGGTTATGGTGTATCATGAAGGGTGTGCAAGTTTTTCTTCAATGTTATAATAGAAATTGAAAATAATATGTTGGAAAGAAGTCTCATTAAAAAACCAGTCAAGAAACATGGAGAAATACTTGTGTTCTGAAGCAGAAAGTGATTGAAAGTGAAACAAATGCCTATAATTTTGCAAACTTGTGAATGAAATATATATTCAATGATGTCCATAAACTGAACAAATAGTAACGTTCCAGTGTTGTAAAAAAATGAAAGTCAAAATATATATCATGTCCCATAGGAATGTACATGCATTGATGTTAAACTGTGTCGATTACTGTAGAAATATTCAGATTTGTATGCACCATTCACTGAAGTTATATTCCAATACTAGGAAACAAATATGTACTTCAGGTGGATGAATATTTAAGAGAATAATCTTGTGAAAATTTGATTATAAAACCACATACATGTATGTGAATGAATTTAGGTAGTGTATAATAAGACACATATTTTTATATTTAATATATATGTGTCTTATTATATATGTGTGTGTATACATATATTTAACAATCATATATATATATATATATATATATATATATATATATATATATATATATATATACACACACACACACTCACACACACACACAGACATTAAAAAGTACCAATATATATGCCAATCGAAATTCATCGTGAAATATATATCATCCACAGATGGAAAAATATTTATTTTACTGAACATGGATATATGTATAATGTTGTTCTACTAGGAAGCTCACCCAAATGTTGAATTTTTATTTCCAACAGCGTTTAGGATGAGTGATCTCTTCTCACAATTCGTGTCTGCCAAGTCAGCCACCTCACAAGAATGTACGTGTGATACCAGATAGGATTCTATATGTGCATATAGAAATACATGTTCTGAATAGGCTACAGATAAAGGGGGACACGAATTCATATATTTGTTAACTTTAAAAACACGTGGAGAACTATTTCAATTAAAAATTGATTAGATTTATAACACCAACATTTTATTTTGCAAAAGGCACATCCAACTATACACCATGCCTCCTCTGAACCGCTTGTATTTCTATTCTGTTTGGGTTATTTTTCACCATCATATTAGGGTCAGTAGTCAGAGTCTAGTAGGGTATGGGTTAGTGCCAGGGATTCACTATTTCGAATGGAAAATTAGATAATGAATCCAATATGTATGCAAATATGTACTACACAAAAATCTTCCCACTCTCATTCAGGACAATGCCTTGACATTACCTTGGCCTCAAGTAAGACAGATTAGAGGAGAAGAGTTAGAAAATCAGGGAATACATATCTGGAATGGAAAATGCTCAGGTGTTCACAACCTTGTCGTTGATTGAGGAGTTTCCAAAAGTATGGGACAGGGTTGATAGAACCACCTGATCTTTTATTAAAATTGGGAGCCATCTTGCCACAAAACAATGAAAAGATAATTTTGGCTTTACTATAAATTACTGCAAATTCTGAACCTGCTTGGAATGCCTGCCCATGCCTTGAACTCACCCATGCCTGGCTCTCTGACCAGATAGTAGCCCTCTCTGAAACTTTAGTGACACCTCATAATTATTGCACTTCCTTGTCCAGAAAACGACCCACTCTGAGGCTCTAATGGTCCTAATAATTTCTGATGTTATGGTCAGCAAAAAAAAAAAAATGTAAACTACCATTAGTGTGATGCTTATCAAAGTTCTGTTATCTGTAACCCCCCTTGTGTGTAAATTCCTTGGCTATAAAGCTGGGCTGTAAGAAAGGTGGGATTGCTGTCTTGTTCTCGCTGTTTTGGGAGGGAGACAGCCTGGCCGGTTGAAATAATAAGCTTGCATTAATTTGATTTTAATTGCAGTCTGTGGTCTTTTCTTGCGTCCTGGTCTAACATTTTGGATTTCCCCAGCGAGATGTCCCTGCCCGACCAGATCACAAGACCAGACTACTGAAAATTCTGAAGCTGGCCTTCCCTCTAGGGCTCCAGGCTGGAGAGCCAATTTCCAAGGCCTTGGAGTGAGCCTTTGGTTCGGTGAGCACTGCATTGAACCACCGCACTAAAACTATTAGGAAGCACCTGGTGGATGAGGTCTCCATAGGTAAGTGTCGCCTTTATAACATCTAATATCTGGTTAAGGGAGATCTCTTCTGATGACAGACAGGTGGCCTGGGGAGGCTCACATACACACCTTTCTTGGACAGTAATGAGAATCATTCTATCCTCTGTTCTGTTCTGAGGGGAATTGCTCTGGAAGGGTAGAGAGGTGCCGACGGGCATGCACGTGCTCCTTCCCTGGAGCTTTAGCAAGACACTGCATTGCTCCTCTTTTTTTTGTTTTTAGTCCAGGTTTATGTTTTTTTTTTTTTTGTGTGTGTGTGTGTTTTGTTCTCTGTTCTATATGTTTTTTTGTTTGTTCATTTTTGTGCGTTTTGTTGTGTGATTTCTGTGGTAAAAATTTAAGGATATTGGAGGTGGAAATGGGTAATAAAGCAAGTAAGCCTGACACCCTTTGGACTGTGTTTTAAGGAACTATGATGAACTTTACACCCTTTTGTTAAGCAGGATGATACAAGACCCTAGCTGGCTGTCTGAAGCACACCCACTGCGAAGGGCAATGCCTGCTGGGGATCTAAGAACTGAGTATCTCACAGGTTAACAAGTGAAACTACTTTAAAACCCCTTGTCCCTCCAGATCAGGAGAGTCACAAACTTTGGGAAGAATCCCCTGTGTTTCTCCTATGTTAGCAAAGCAATAAACCTCCCTTTTTCTTTTTCTCAAAACCCTGAACTCATTATTAAATTGGCATTAATTGGCTTCAAGGTCAGGAACAAACATTAAGTTACAAATTTTGATACACCCCCCCCCGCCCCGGAACTTTTTGAGACCTGACTAATGAAATGTTAGGAGATGGATCGTGCTTAGGGTGGAACCGAACCAGAGAAGCTAATCTTGTAAGTAAAAGGAGGGACTGAGGGACTCGCAGCAGCTGCTGAAGCCCTGTTGCTTCAGGGAATTCCATTTTTCCTTTCCTGCACTGTAAGGATTATGACACCTCTGTCTTCTTTAAAAAAAAAGAAAAAGAATAAGGGGACACTAAATGCAGTAAAGTCACCATGGAGACCCTTGGTTTAACATTTCAGGTTGCCCCTCTGTGAAAACATCTTGTTCCCTTGTGGGGGCATCTATGGTGCCACTGGTGTAGGAGATTTTTCTCTTATCTGCTCTGTTTTAAAGGCTTTTGTCTGTCAGACATAGTCTGGAGCTCCTTTCTGTCTGTCTTGTGTCTTTGTTTCTGGCCCTTTAAGATATCTGAAATAATGTGTTGATATTATAAATTTTTTCTTGGGAATGATCTTAGCTGAATGTGTGTCTAAATGATGATGTTTTATTGTAACAATCTGGTATCTGAATGGGTTTTTGAAGCATTGCACAATCTTGCAGTGAAAAGTTGGGTTTATGTAATTGTTTAGTTTATGATTTCAGATAATTCATGCCAGAGAAAATAAATACTTAGGATGGAAAACTAAAGACCTCTACTTCCAAGTTGTCAAGTAACTTCCCAATTATTCAGTCTTTTATTTCACCAATTTTGAATTGAGTAGCCTAGGAAAATGTCACTGTGTGTACCAGTGCATTAATTTGGACAAGGATAATAAAGCATTGTATGGTATCTGTTGACAAAACAAGATGCAAAGATATAAAATTTTGTGAATTGTATCTTAAACTTGTATCATATTTTTCAACATCCGAACCTGAAAATTATGGTTAAAATGCCTTCAGCCTGAGGTGTCTGCTCAGAATAGCAGTTTTTTCCTGCTCCTTCCAGACCTCAGCCAGGACTTAGATTGAAATGCAAATGAAAGAAGCCTGCAAGCTTAGTAAGAGACTCATCTGAGGCCTAAGGGAAAAAAAGGGTAAATTATATGGTATTTACTAATTACTGGCCAGTCGTTTTTTCTAGGACTCTTATTTTTTCCTTAGATTCTGGATTTTTTTTTTGAGTTCATGATTTTGATCCTATAGACCTAGGTTAATGTTTTTCTCATCAGATCTATCTTTGACCAACTGTGCAGGTTTTGAAACATTGCAATGGAGATTTCACCTGGGAAAAGCTACAAGACCTTTACTACTATTATGTGTGCACACTTTTGATATGTGTTGTATGTCTATATATACATATGTCCCTATATCATACATATGATACACAAATTAACATATATAAGGAGCGCTGATAAAAAACAAATTTTAAAAAGTGGATCCAAAGATCTTTAATTCAAGTGACTTAAATGGTTCAAATTAAATTGGATAAACAGATAACAATAAATGTCTTTAAACTGAAGCTTACAAGTTTTTCTAGGTGTTCAAACATCTAATAAAATATTAATGACTATAAAATGTCTAATATGACTTGGTTCTAGGACTTTTCCTTCAACAAAAAAAATGGTTTAAACTGTTCAATACATTTGTCTAATATTTTGATAAATAAGTAAAGTAAATATGATATGGGATTACTCATTCATGAGTACTTTTGTTAGATATCTGATTGATTTACTAACGTCTGTGTAAGTTTGTACTAAAGTCTGTATAAGATTGTAAAAATCATTCATATGTTAAAGAGACAAAAATTTCTTAAAACATAAGTTTACCCATTATATTGTGTTTATTAAGTTTTATTTTTTCTAGAGCAAGCAACCATAAAAATTAAACAACTGATTAAATAAGAACTGTTATTTTAGAGCACTGTACTGCCATTTCTTTAAAAGCTAAACTTGGTAAATGTAGAAACATCAATGTAATTGTGATGCTATTAATGTGCTGATATCTTCCAGGTATACAAGTCTGTAAGGTAGAAACTTAAAAGAGCAGTATATCTAGCTGGTGTTCTGAAGTTGTATGGTAAAAAATATATATATTGGGCATTCATTTACCTGTTATCAATAAGATATTTAAAGTTTTATGTTACTATTTACATTGGGAAAAATTTAAATATATTTTTAAGTTAATGAGAGCCTAATCTATGTAAAGGTTAAGAACGTTCACCCATTCTTTAATTCATGTTCTAAATGTGTTAAAATATCATATTAGCTAATGTTCATGTGACCAAAAAAAAATTTATGTAAACTTTGTAAAATGATATTTAAAAAACAAAGATAAGCTTTAGAACTAAAACACTTAAGATTTATAAAGAGCCCTGCCTTACCTGAGATAAGGCTCTGTGTCCCATCTTACTACATATGAGAATAACTACGAAAGCAGTAGGTCAGATTTTATTTCATTTAAAGTTATGTTCAAAAGTTTTTTTTTTTCTGTTAAGATTACTAGTATCTCAAACAGGGGATATAATGTATAATTCAGCCAAAAAATTCAGAGTAGCTATTACACGAACAAAGTATTTTTACTCTTGTTAATTTTATTTTGAAATTTTCTTATAAGTGATCTAAAGATTCCCTGTTAGTGTTTTACAGAAGTGCTGCTTTAAGAACACAATATGGGTTTATTCAAGATAATAAGTCATCACCTACAAGACAGACATGATAATACAGATCCCAATTAGTAAAAAAGATAAATAATTAAAAAGTTATAGACATTAAAGCCCAGTACTCTTAATATAAGGCTGTTAAAATTTATTTGCTGGATGTTTAAGATTAGGATTTAAAATTAAATTTAAATGAAAAGGGCCAAGAAAACCAATATTTGGCTCGTGCCCTCTGAGTCAGTCTGAATCCAGGGATAAGGAGACTTCTCTAAAGAGCTTTGCAACTCTGAGCCACATAGCCTCCTGACCAGGGAGATCAATGAGACCACTGGAGAGCAGAAATCCAATCAGTGCATTTGTTGAGAAGAGGAGAGTCATCAGAGAAAGGAGACTTCCCTGATGCTTCCCAGGGAAGCCACATGGTCAAGCAACCTGGACCCACCTAGCACAAATGGCACTAGCAGAACTCAGAAGCTGCTCTCAAGTTTCCGCAGGAATGACTCCCATAAAAGCTCAGCTTACTGTTAAAAATAGAGAGAAACAAAAGTCAGTTTGACGGCTTCATCTTAAACACTTAGCAAAGACAGTGAAAACCAAAATACAGCCATTCCTGGGCATTTTTAATAATAATAATAATAATAATAATAATAATAATAATAATAATAATAATATTTTAAGGTATTCGCCTTTCAAAATAAGTAAGACTGGAGGCTACAAAGAAGGATTCTCAGACAGGAATGCCTGATTACCATAAAAAGAGTGTATCAAGAGGAGCTAACAGAGGCAGAAGCTTTTAGTTTAAGGCCTACAGATATTCCTAACCTTCACAGGTAGGCTTGGTGTTTGCTAGTATGATTATCCAGCTCTGAGTAACAGAATTAAAGGTTTCTCTATTAGACACAGAGGTCATTCTAGTAAACGGATTTTGCAAGATCAGATGACAGTAAAATATTAAAGTGTAACTTATGGGGAGGGACAACTGTAACACTAAAAGTTAAATATTAAGTTGACAGTCCTGATAACTGGGGATATTAAAGACTGGTGAGGGAACTTCTATACAGTGACATGTTCCAGCTGCTGCAACATTTATTCAGTTCTCATGGATTTTGTTTCTCTCATAGAAGAACCCATCCCAAGATGACTTTACAACCTGTTCTTCCCCAACCAGACTTCAAACCGAACTGACTTCTAAAAGGCAACTCATGTCCCTCAACTGACTTCTAAAAGGCAACTCATGTCCCTCACATCGTGCCCCCTCACGTCACCTTCTCTCAGCACAGAAGAAGCCAAAATGTGACTTTTTGAGAAACTGCCTCTGAGTTTGGGCACTTGAAATATATGTTGCTGTCAGGAGCTTTAGCTTCATTTCTAGTGAAAGCATCAAAGCTGTGTCTGCATCTATGTGACCTGGAGGACATGGTTTCTTATTTTCCAAAGGACATGAGGCAGCAGTGCCGAATTCACTCTTTGTAGGTGAACTGTGGGCACTTAAGGCTAAGTGTCTCCGAATGTGGACTTTGAAGCCATTTCGTCATCCTTCACTTTACGTGGTGTTTCTTGCCACTGCACTGGGAGTTTGGTATTTGCTTTACTAAATAAAACGAGTTCAACTGAGAACCCATGCTGGAGGGAGTTCTGTCATGTGTGGTGGGTCAGAGTCTACAGGAAAATGCACCAACAAGGATTCTATCCCACATAGATTGCCTCCTTGACCATAGCAACCTGATTCTGAACATTGCCCTGAAAATCTCCATATAAAAAGATGCCTTTATATGGAGAGGTTTCAGACATATAAGGTTCTGCTGGATGCACCATGTCAGTCACAAGCCCTTTGGAAGCAATGGCAGATCCACATGGCCCCACCAGAGATGTTTTATCACACACCTGCACACCACCGCTCTAGGCCCACTATTCAGTAGGCTCCAACTTACTGGAATTTCTGTTCTACACCATTTTCATAAAACCTAGACAATCAAGGCACTGTCTGGTACACTCATGATCAGCAAAAGGACGTCAAAGATTCTCCAGTGCCACCTGGTCATGGGAATGTCAAAAATTTCATGGTATTTATGCAGCCACTTTTCAAGGATGAAGTTGGAAGCACTGTGGGTTTCAATTCATTCAGGAGCCATTAAATGGTGAGGAACCTCATTTCAATGAAAGCTCTGGAGAACTCTCACAGGCAATTTTTCCCAAAGAGTGGCCAAAAGGTAACATGAAGCCAGGCCCATTGAGTTCTACAATGTAAGGTCCATGTGCATTTTGACTCTCAACTATGACTGCCAAGCCTTTCACAATAAAATCATGTGATATTCTGGCTGAGATTTCCAGTGATCTGTGGAGAGTCACCCTGGGCCTAGATCTCAGTTTCCAAGGGTAAATCTCATTAGTGGCTTAGTAAAATCCCGTCACAATTCATGGCAAAACTTCTCTGAGGTCAGTTCCAGAACTCAGTCTCTAAGAGGAATCATAGCAGAGTTCAAGCTCAGGTTGACCCAGTCATCTATTCCACTGCCACACAAATGACCACAATTGAACCCACAACACTCCCACAGGACCCTCATCTTCTGCCATAGAGACATTCATCATTTTGCTGCAGGTTTCCATGAGGGGTGCAGCCCAAGACAGTCTCCAAAATAAGCACCCTTACCCCTCATTTGCCTAAAGTCAGGGTGGCCTGGACACCATTCCTGTGAACCAGAAGTGATCAAATAAGCCAGCCCTTAATACTGCTCTGCTTCTCCATTTTGAATCTTACTGACCGTTGGGTATAGATTCTTTGTGTGAATTGGTGTCATGAGAAAATGCAAGCACCTATGCGCTAGCCTCTACAGGGCTTTGAAGAACTCATTTGACCCAAAGGGTATCTATTCTCACTTGATAGAGATCAAGACTTACAGAGGAAGGCAAGAGACTTCATCCACACTGACTGCTCTTTTGGCCATTTTGGTTTTGGATTCACAATTGGGATCTTTCTGTAGATCCAACAGGTGCTGAGAATATAAGCCCCAGCCTCACACAGGGCCAAGGGCCTGATTCAGACACATCCCTTTTAAAACAATTAAGCAAAGAGTCACAGGTGATGCCTATTCATTTCAATTTGAAAACTGTTTTCTTCAGGCTTCACAAAGGGGTGGCCTGAGGCAAAGAAATTCCTGATATTCAGGGCAACAGAACAATAGGTTAGCAAAAGGCCCAAAGCAGGGTATCTCCTCTGAGACTTTACTGGTCACACTGATATCTGAGTTGTCTGAGATGCTCCCATTGCCTTCAGGTATCCAGTACATGGCGATGTAACAAAGCTTGGAGGTGGTACATATCTCGGACACAAAACCATGAGCCTATTCCGGAGAGTGGCCAGAAGGCAGGAAGAAAACTGGATTTTAGAAAGATAGTAGGTGTTGCCCATTCATAAGGCAAGCCACAGTCCATTCATCAATTGGGCAGGACGAATGCAGGGAAGCTTTCTACTAGACAGGACACTTCCATTGATGCATTCTCTTTTCAAATGTCTACAACCACGGACACAGTGGGATACACAGTTAGAAACCCTTCGCCTTGTCAAACGACTTTCTAGAAACAATTCACTCAAAAAAAAAAAAAAAAATCCGCCTTTTCTACCTATTCTCAGAACATGACACAAAACCACAAACTTACACCCACACCCAGAAAGCACCTCCTTCCCCGAAGTAGGTCTTTGATTATCCGGAGTTTCCTCTGACTGGTGGGCCATACTATGTTCCCCCAAAATGGCCTGTACTGTCTCAGATCTAGTGTCTTTGCCAGAACCACTACCTGCTTTCTCAGGAAACACCCGTCTTCATAGCTTTCCTGGCATTTGGCCACCCTCACATCAGTAGGTACCAATAAAGACTGACTCTGTTCTTGGTAAATACAATCAAGTGAGCCAACTGGGACTGGGACTGGCTCTGGGGGCCTGGCTTCCTGGATCTCAAGTTCAGAGAGTTCTATTACCATGGAAGTGAGGTGAGGTCACTTTCTTCAGGAACTGAATGAGGTCACTGCCTTGGCAACCACTTTGCCCTAACAGTTGCTTCCAAGGGTCCCATGAGATGGATTCTGCACCAATTCCTGTGACATTTTCACAAGTTAGAATGGTATATCAACCATTGCCCCCCAGGAACAGCTCTCCACACAGGCCTGGTTTGGTCCATCTTCTCTACATTAAGAAGAGAGATGCTGATTCAGACACAACCCTTCATCCTCACCAGGTTGTTTGCCATGGAAGATGACTTTTGCTCTCTCAGGTCCTTCATACCTGCCTACATGTTTTCCAGGGATAATTTTGCATGGACCTTTGAGGTTCTAGGTAGGTGGAAGATCCCCTTCATCCCTGTATTGTAAGACCAACTCTGTTCCAGCTCTTCTATAATGTTAGATTGAGGGAAGAGTGTATGGTTAGGGTTAATAACCAGTTCAATTTGGGTTAGGAATCATTCTGCGGGATGTATAATGGTATTGAGTACCTGCGATACTTACAAGAATATACAGGTGAAATATAAGTATAAAAACAGAAATCTAGGTAAAATTTGAAGCCCAGATAGTCATTGGGCCCTTGATTGGATTACTTAGCTTGAATTATATTCTGCACAGATATCTCAGATAAATTGATATACAATGGCATAGGAACTTGTACCTTGGATGATTAAATGTAGAAGAGAACATCCACTCAAACAGAGATAGTCAGTAGGATCAGGAAGATAGTCAGTAAGTATCAGAAGAAGAATGAGTATAGGATTTGGACCAAAAGTTATTTAGCAATAGGGTTTTGGTTAGAGAGTGAATGTCAATATCAGCACATGTGAAGGGTCAATCACAATGATTAAGTGGGGAAAATATGTAGGAATGCAGATATCAATAGAGACATTAGGTAATCAGGCAAAGTGTAAAGTGGGTGATAGGATTAGATATTTTCAACAGGGTTGAGGTTGAACATATAATCTTAGGAAAAAACAAATATGTTTTCACCAATAGGATTGACATTTCAGATCATTAGGCAACCTGGACATGGATGTTTTTAGTAATCCATGTTCACTTTCTATTTAGGATTTGGTACAATAATAAGTGTGAACTTTGCATTTTGTGTACAGAATATTGCTGTGATGAAATGTATATATAGATCAGGTGACATGAGTATTTCTTCCACCATTTCTGGAAGCAATATTTTGAAGACTTATAAATTAGTATTCGGGGTACAAAGAGTTGTACCCTTTTTCTATGAATATGGAGAATATAACTGGTTCCATTTTAAATAATGGATTGAATTGAAATGTGAAAATATACAGGAAATCTTATATTAATATACAATCATTAATTCCAACCCGTTATACATCTAATGGTAATATGAAATTATGGTTTATCATGAAGAGTGTGTGAGTTTTGCTTCAAATTGATTATGGAAATTGAAAATAATTTGTTTGGAAAGAAGTCTCATGAAAAGAACAGTCAAGAAACCTGGAGAAATACATGTGTTCTGAAGCAGGAAGTGACTGAAAGTGAAACAAATGCCTATTAATTTGCGAACTTGTGGATGAAATATATATCCTATGATGTGCATTAACTGAAGAATGTATGAGTAATGTACCAGTGTTGAATAAAAATGAACGTCAAAATAAACGTCATGTCCCATAGGAATCTACTTGCATTGATATTAAACTGAGTCAGTTAATGTAGAAATATTAGGAATTGAATGCACCATTCACTAAAGTTAGTTTTCAGTTCTAAGAAACAAATATGTATTTCAGGTGGAAGAATATTTCTGAGAATAATCTTGTGAAAATTTGAGTATAAATCCACATACATGAAAATGAATGAATTTTGGGATTGTATATAAGACACATGTATTTCATATTTTGAAAAATATGGAGAGTGTATATATATATATATATATATATATATATATATATATATATATATACATATACACACACACACACACTCACACACACAAAACAGACATTAAAAAGTAGCAATACATATGCCAATCGAAATTCTTCATGAAATATATTTCATCCACAGATCCAAAAATCTTCATTTAACTGAGGTGGATTTATGTGTAATATTGTTCAACTAGGAAGCTCACCCATTGCTTGAATTTTCAGTTCCAACAGCGTTTAGGAGGAGTGATCTCTTCTCATAATTTGTATCTGCCAAGTCAGCAACCTCACAAAAATGTACACGTGATACCAGGTAGGATTCTATATGTGCATGTAAAAATACATGTGCTGAATAGGCTACAGAGAAAGGGAGACAGGAATTCACATATTTGTTAACTCTAAAAACACATTGAGATAGGGAGGGGCAATTCCACCTATCGCTCCTTCAAGGTAGGTGGACAAGTGACCCACCGGCTGAACAGGTCTAGTGGCCCACCAGCGTGGAAGACACATCCACCTGGTTGGGGGAGTGGCAAATCACGGGGCCTGCAGGTAGGCGACCCACAGCAGGACAGGCCCAGCAATCTGGGGAGGGGCAGAGACTCCCTGCTCCCCTGCAAGGTTGGTGGACCTGCAACCACCAACAGAGCAGGCCTATGGCCCGCCAGCATGGTAGACACATCGTCCCAGCTGTGGGAGGGGCAGAGGAGCCACACGCGCCTGCAAGTTAGTCAGACCTGGAACCGACAGACAGAACAGACCCAGTGGCCTGCGAATGGTCAAAGCTGCTGCTCACGCCTGCAAGGTAGGCCGACCTGCAACCCACTGGCAGAACAGGCCCAGCACCCGCAGAGGGGCAGAGCTGCCACTCGCACCTTCAAGGTAGGTGGACCTGCTACTGACCGGCAGAACAGGCACAGCGGCCTGCTGGTGTGGTAGGCACATTGTCCCAATTGTAGGAGGGGCAGAGCCACCGCCCGCGCCTGCGAGGGAAACTTTGCAACTATACAAGAGCAATATAAATATATAGGGGAAAAATTGAATAACACAACAGTTTCACCAAGCAGAAAGAAACGTGAACAGTATGAAAAGACAAGGAAAGAAAGGACCACAAGCAATGAAGGTAAAGTCAATGTTCGAAGAGGTAATATCTGCAGCAGATGGAATGTCAGATAAAGAATTTAGCATATACATGCTTCCGATGATCAGGAGTCTAAAGGAAGACATTAGACAGCAAAAACAGACAATGAAAGATCACCTTGACAATGAATTACATAAACAAACCCAAGAACAAAAAGATCAACTATACAGGGAGATAGAGGTTATAAAATCAAACAAACAGAAATCCTAGGAATGCAGGAAGCAATAAACCAATTTAAAATCTCAATTGAGAATCCTACCAGCAGAGTAGAACACTTAGAAGATAGAACATCAGACAATAAAGACAAAGTATTTCAACTTGAAAAGAACATAGACAGCTCATCAAGACTGTTAAGAAACCATGAGCAGAACATCCAAGAAATATGGGATAACATAAAAAGACCAAACATAAGAGTCATTGGTATATAGGAAGGTAAAGAGGTACAAACAAAAGGAATGAGCAATATATTCAATGAAATATAGGAGAAAAATTCCCAGACTTGAAGAATGAGACAGAATACCATATCCCAGAAGCTTACAGGATGCCAAATGTGCAAAATCATAAAAGATCCACACCTAGACCCAACATACACAATAAGGAGAGAATTTTAAAAGCTACAAGATAAAGGAAGCAGATTACATTTAGGGGTAAACCAATCAGGATAAACAGCTGATCTTTCAACACAGACTCTGAAAGCTAGAGGATCCTGGAATAACATTTTTCAAACACTGAAAGACAATGGGTTCCAACCAAGAATTGTGTATCCAGCGAAATTAAGCTGGAGGATGGAAGATGAAATTAAATCCTTCCATGATAAACAAAATTTAAAAGAATTTGCATCTAGAAAACCATTTCTTCAAAACATTCTCGGCAAAACATTACAGGAAGAGGAAATGCAAAATAACAATGAAAACCAACAGTGGGAGGTAGGACAGTAAAGGGGGGGGGGATAATCAAAGAGAAAAACAAACCATGTTTAGTAACATAAATAAACAAATATGGCTGGAAGAACAACCGATATCTCAATAATAACCCTAAATGTTAATGGCTTAAACTCACCCATTAAGAGACACAGGCTAGTAGAAAGGATCACCAAACAAGACCCAGCAATATGCTGCCTACTGGAGACGAATTTGTTAAGAAATGACATACATAGACTGAAGGTGAAAGGTTGGGAAAAATCATATCACTCATGTGGACTTTGGAAACAAGCAGGAGTGTCCATACTCATATCAAATAAAATAGATTTCAAGACAAAGTTTATAAAAATGGATAAAGAGGGACACTACCTACTGCTCAAGCGAACCATACACCAACAAAACATAACAATCATAAATATATATGCCCCAAACATTGGTGCAGCTATGTTCATCAAACAAATTCTTCTCAAGTTCAAGAGTCTAATAGACCACCATACAATAATCATGGGAGACTCAAACACACTTTTCTCACTACTGAACAGATTTTCCAAACAAAATTTGAATTATGAAACTATAGAACTCAATAACACAATAAATAACCCAGACTTATGACATATATACAAAATACCACCCAACTTCAAGCAGTTACACTTTTTTCTCATCAGCACATGGATACTTCTCAAAAATAGATCATATATTATGTCACAGGGCAACTCTTAGACAATATAAAGAGTAGAGAAAATACCTGGCATCTTATCTGATCATAATGGAATGAAACTGGAAATCAATGATAAAAGAAAGAAGGAAAAATCATGTATCACTTGGAGAATGAAAAATAGGTTACTGAATGATCAATGGGTTATAGAAGACATCAAGGAGGAAATTGAAAAATTCTTAGAGATAAATGAAAACACAGACACAACATATCAGAATCTATGGGACACATTGATTGCAGTTCTAATAACAAAATTCATTGCTTGGAGTTCATTCCTTAAAAAAAGAAAAAAAAAACAACAAATAAATGATCTCATACTTTATCTCAGAATCCTAGAAAAAGAAGAGCAAAACAACAGCAAAAGAAGTAGAAGGCAAGAAATAATGAAAATCAGAGCTGAAATTAATGAAATCAAAACAAAACAAACAATTGAAAAAATTGACAAAACTAAAAGATTGTTCTTTGAAAAAATAAATAAAATCGACAGACCCTTAGCCAAGCTAACAAAGAAAAGAAGAGAGAGAACTCAAATTACTAGCATACGGTATGAAAAAGTCAGTATCACAACAGATAATTCAGAAATACAGAAGATAATTCGAAATTATTTTGAATTCTTATTCTTCAATAAAATAGAAGACAGTGAAGGCATAGATAAATTTCTTAAGTCATATGATCTGCACAGATTGAGTCAGGAGGATATAGGTAACATAAACACACCGATAACAATTGAGGAAATAGAAGAAACCATCAAAAGACTACCAACTAAGAAAAGCCCAGGACTGGATGGGTATACAGCAGAATTTTATAAAACCTTTAATAAGAAACTAATACCAATTCTTTTCAAGCTATTTCAAGAAAAATGCAAAAATCCTCAATAGAATTGTGGCGAATCGGATACAAAAACATATAAAAAAAATTGTGCACCATGATCAAGTAGGATTCATCCCTGGTATGCAAGGCTGGTTCAATATACGGAAATCAATAAATGTTATTCACCACATCAATAGACTTAAAAATAAGAACAATTTGATCATCTCGATACATGCAGAAAAAGCATTCGACAAAGTACAGCATCCCTTTATGTTCAAAACTCTAGAAAAACTAGGGATAACAGGAACATACCTCAATATTTTAAAAGCAATCTATGCTAAGTCTCAGGCTAGCATCATTCTGAATGGAGAAAAATTGAAGGCATTCCCTCTAAAATCTGGAAGATGATAGGGATGCCCTCTCTCACTACATCTGTTCAAAATAGTTCTCGAAACACTGGCCAGAGCAATTAGAGAGATTAAAGAAATTAAAGGCATAAAAATAGAAAAAGAAGAACATAAATTATCATTATTTGCAGATGACATGATTCTATACTTAGCTGACCCAAATGGGTATACAATGAAAGTATTAGAGCTTATAAATGAATTCAGCAAAGTGGCAGGATATAAAATGAACACGCATAAATCAAAGGCATTCCTGTATATCATCGACAAATCCTCTGATATAGAAATGAAGACAACCACTCCATTCAAAATATCTTCAAAAAAAAAAAATACTTGGGAATCAACCCAACAAAAGAGGTTAAAGACTTATACAATGAAAACTACAGAACCCAAAAGAGAGAAATAGAGGGAAATCTTAGAAGAAGGAAAAATATACTCTGTTCATGGATAGGCAGAACTAACATCATCAAAATGGCGATGTAACCAAAAGTTCTCTATATGTTAAGTGCAATGCCAATAAAAATCCCAATGGGATTTCTTGTAGAAATAGATAAAGTAATTATGATATTCATATGGAAAAATAAAAGACGCAAAATAGTATAAACAATGCTAAGTAGGAAGTGTGAATCAGGCGGTATAGTGATACCAGGCCTCAAACTATACTACAGAGCAAAATAACAAAAACAGCATGGCACTGTTACCAAAACAGGCGGGTGGACAAATGGTACAGAATAGAGTACACAGAAACCAATCCCCAAAACTACAACTATCTTACATTTGATAAAGGGGCTAAAAGCATGAAATGGAGGAAGGATAGCATCTTCAACAAATGGTGTTGAGAAAACTGGAAATCCTTATGCAACAAAATGAAACTGAATCCATTTTTCTGGTCATGCATAAAAGTTAACTCAAAATGGATCAAGGAGCTTGAAATCAAATCAGAAACACGGCATCTGATACAAGAAAAAGTTGGCTATGATCTACATACTGTGGGGTTGGGCTCCAAATTCCTCAATAGGACACCGATAGCACACGAGTTAATAACTAGAATCAAAAATGGGACTTACTGAAACTAAAAAGATTTTTCTCAGCAAAAGAAACAATAACAGAGGTAAATAGGTAGTCTACATCCTGGGAACAAATCTTTACCCCTCACACTTCAGATAGAGCCCTAATATCCAGAGTATACAAAGAACTCAAAAAATTAAACAATAAGAAAATTAATAACCCAATCAACAAATGGTCGAAGGACCTGAACAGACACTTCTCAGAGGACATACAATCAATCAATAAGTACATGAAAAAATGCTCACCATCTCTAACAGTCAGAAAAATGGAAAACAAACACAGCCTAAGATACCATCTCACTCGAGAATGATTGGCAGCCATTATAAAGTTAAACAACAAGTGCTGGCGAGGATGTGGGTAAAAGGGTACACCTGTACATTGATGGTGGGACTGCAAATTGTTGCAGCCAATTTGGAAAGCAGTATGGAGATTACTTGGAAAGCTGGGAATGGAACCACCATTTGGCCAAGCTATTCCCCTTCTCGGTCTATTCCCTAAGATCTAAAAAGAGCATGCTACAAGGACACTGCTACATTGATGTTCATAGCAGCAAAATTCAAAATAGCAAGAGTGTGGAACCAAACTAGATGCCCTTCAATAGACGAATGGATAAAAAAATGTGGCATTTATACACAATGGAGTAATACTCTACATTAAAAAAATGTCAAAATCATTGAATTTGCAAGGAAATAGATGGCATTAGAACAGATTCTGCTAAGTGAAGCTAGCCAATCCCTAAAAAAACAAATGCCAAAAGTTTTCTTTGATATAAGGAGAGTAACTAATAACAGAGTTGGGAGGAAGAGCATGAGAAGAAGATTAACATTAAACAGAGGTGACAGATGGAAGGGAAAAGAAAAGAGAAGGGTAATTGCATGGAAATGGAAGGAGACATTCATGGTTATACAAAATTACATACAAGATGAAGTGAGGGTAAAGGGGGGAAAAAAACCAAGAGGGAGAAATGAATTACAGTAGATCGGGTAGAGAGAGAAGATGGGAGGGGAGGGGATGGGGGATAGTAGAGGATAGGAAAGATAGCAGACTACAACAGACACTAGTATAGCAACATGTAAAACAGTGGATGTGTAACAGATGTGATACTGAAACCTGTATACGGGGTAAAAATGGGAGTTAATAACCAACTTGAATCAAAGTGTGAAATATGATATGTCAAGAAATAGGTAACGTTTTGAACAACCAACAATAAAAATTAAAGGAAAAAAAACACATAGAGAACTATTTCAATGAAAAATTGACTAGATATATAACACCTACCCTTTATCATGCAAAAGGCAAGTCCAACTATACACCATGCCTCCTCTGAATGGCTTGTATTTCTATTCTGTTTGTGTTATTATTCTCCATCATAATAGCATTAGTAGTCAGAGTCTAGTAGGGTATGGGTTAGTGTCAGGGATTCAGTATTTTGAATGGAAAATAGAAAAATGAATCCAATGTGTATGCAAACATTTGCTACACAAAAACTTCCCACTCTCATCCAGAACCATGGCTTGACATTACCTTCCCCCAAATAAGGCACAATTAGAGGAGAAGAGTTAGAAAATCTGTGAATACATATCTAGAATGGAAAATGCTAAGGAGTTCACAACCTTAGATGTGGTAGAGGAGTTTCCAAATGTAAGGGAAAAGGTATACACTCCACAAACTTGGAGCTCTGCTGCCCTAAAGACTTCTTGAGAAACAGCCTCTGAGGTTGGGCACTTGAAATATATGTTGTTGTCAGGAGATTTAGCTTCCTTTCTAGTGAGACCATCAGAGCTGGGTCTGCATTTGTGTGACCTGGAGGATGTGGTTTCTTATTTTCCAATGAACACTAGGCAGCAGTACTGAATTCTCTCTTTGTTGGTAATCTGTGGCCACTGGGGTCTAAGAGTCTCCCCATGTGGACTGTGATGGGATTTGGTCATCCTCCACTTTTCGTGGTGTTTCTTTCTGCTGCACTGGGAGTTTGGTATTTCCTTCACGAAATACAAAAAGTTAAACTGGGACACAGTGCTGGAGGGAGTTCTGTCACGTGTAGTGGGTCATGGTCTGCTGGAGAATGCACCAACCAGGCTTCTATCCTACATTGATTGCCCCCTTGTTCATAGCAACCTGATTCTGAACATTGCCCTACAAATTCTCCATATACCAAGATGACTTTACATATAAGTGTCTCCAGGCTACACCACGTCAGTCACATGCCATTTGGAAGCAATGGCAAATCCACATGGCCCCACCACAGATGTTTTATCACAAACCTGCACACCACAGCTTGCGCCTACAATTGAGCAGTATCCAACTTACTGGCATCTCTGTTCTACACCATTTTTATGAAACCCAGTAAATAAAGGAACTTTCTGGTACACTCATGATCAGCAACAGGGCATACAAAGATTCTCCAGTGCCACCTGGCCATGGGAATTTCAAAAATTTCATGGTATTAATCTAGTCATTTTTCAAGGTGGAAGTTGGAGGCACTGAGGGTTTCAATTCATTCAGGAACCATTAAATTGTGAGGAAGCTCATTTGAATTACATCTCTGGAGGACACTCACAGGCAAGTCTTCCCAAAGAGTCGCCAAAAGGTCACATGAAGCCTGGCACATTGAGGTCTACAGTGTGAGGTCTATGTGTGTTTTGACTCTAAACTATGGCTGCCAAGTCTTTCAGAATAAAATGTTGTGATATCCTGGCTGAGATTCCCAGTGCTCTGTGGAAAGCTACCCTGGTCCTAGGTCTCAGTTTCCAAGGGCAACTCTCATGTGTGGCCTCCTATAAACCCAACACAATTCATGCCAATACTTCTCTGAGTTCAGTTCCATAACTCAGTCTTTAAGGGGAATCACACCAGATTTCAAGCCCAGGTTGACCTACTCATCTCTTCCAACCCCCACACAAATGACCAAAATTAAACCAAAACATTCCCACATGAACCTCATCTTATTTTAATAGACACTCATCTTAACCTCTGGCTGGAGGTCTCCATGAGGGAAACAGCCCAAGACAGTGTCCAAAATTAGCTTCCTTGCCCCTAATTTGCCTAAAGTCATGGTGGCCTGGACACCCTTCCTGTGACCCAGGAGTGATCAAATAGGCCTGCCATATATCCTGCTCTGCTTCTCCAATTTGAGGCCTACTGACAGTGGGGTTTAGAATCTTTATGTGGATTGGAGTCATGAGAAAACACAAGCACCTCTGGGCTAGCATGTGCAGGGCTTTGAAGAAATCATTTGACCCAAAGATTCCCTATTCTCACCGATGGAGGTCAGGAACCTTACAGTGGAAGGCGAGAGACTTCATCCTCAATGACTCTTCTTTGGGGCATTTTGGTTTTGGATTCACACATGGGATCTTTCTTTAGATCCATCAGGTGCTGAGAATCTAAGCCACAGCCTCACACAGGGCCAAGAGGCTGATTCAGACACACCCCTTTCTAAAGCAATTAAGCAAAGAAACACAGGTGAGGCCCATTCATTTCCATTTGAAAAATGTTTTCTTCAGGCTTCACAAAGGGGTGGCCTGAGGCAAAGAAATTCCTGACATACAGGGGAACAGAACAAAAGGTAAGCAAAAGACCCAAAGCAAGGTTTTTCCACTGAGACTTTACTGGTCACACTGATATCTGAGTTTTCTGAGACGCTCGCCATTCCCTTCAGCTACCCAGTACATGGCCATGTCACAGAGCTTGAAGGTGGTACATATCTTGGACACAAAACCATAAACCTATTCTGGAGAGTGGCCAGAATTCAAAAATAAAACCAGAACTAAGAAAAATAGCAGGTGTTGCCTATCGATAAGGCAAGCCGCAGTGCATTCATATATTCGGCAGGATGAATGCCGGGAAGCTTTCTACCAGACAGTACACATCCATTGATGCATTCTCTTTTCTAATGTCTACAACCATGGACACAATGGGATACACAGACATAGAAACACTTGCCTTATGAAATCACTTATTAGAAACAGTTCATTGCAAACCAAACAAACTGCCATTTCTACCTATTCTCAGAACATGAGACAAAACCACAAACACACACCCACACCCACAAAGCACCTTCCTCCCCCAAGTAGGTCTTTGACTATCCGGAGTTTCCTCTGACTGTTGGGCCATACTATGTTCCCCCGAAATTGCCTGTCCTGTTTTAGATCTGGTTTTCTTGGCCGACTCTGTGAAGTTGTCAGAAGCCAGCGGTGAGCCACTACCTGCGTTCTCTGGAAAGGCGACTCTTCAGAGCTTTTCTGGCATTTGGCCATCCTCACATCAGTAGGTACCAAGAAAGACTGACTCTGTCCTTGGTAAATCCAAAGAAGTGAGACCACTGGGACTGGGACTGGAACAAGATTGGGTGCCTGGCTTCCTTGATCCCAAGTTCAGAGAGTTCCATCACCAAGGATGTGAGGTGAGGTCTGAGGTGACTTCCTTCAGGAACTGAATGAGCTCACTGCCTTGGCAACCACTATGTCCTAATAGTTGCTTCCAAGGGTCCCATGAAATGGAGGCTGCCCATACTTCCTGTGACAGTTTCACAAGTTAGAATGGGATATCAACCATAGGCAACCGGGAACAGCTCTCCACACAGCCTGGTTTGATCCTTCTTCTCTACATTAAGAAGAGAGAGGCTGATTCAGACATATCCCTTCATCCTGACCAGGTTGTTTGCAATAGAAGATGACTTTTGCTCAATCAGTTCAATCATAGCTGCCTACAACTTCTCCAGGGATCTTTTTTGCATGTACCTTTGAGTTTCTCAACATAGAAAGATCCCCTACATTCCTATATTGTAAGACCTACTCTGTCCCTGCTATTCTGTAAAGTTAGATTGAGGGAACAGTGTATGGTTAGGGTTAATAACAGGTTTAATTTGCATTAGGAATCATTCTGCTAGATGAATAATGGTATTGGGAACCTGCAATATTTACAAGAATATATAGGTGAAATATAAGTATGAAAACAGAAATCTAGGTAAGATTTGAAGCCCAGAAAAGCATTGGAACCTAGATTGTGATACTGAGCTTTGATTTATTTTTTGCATTGATGTCTCAGATACATCAATATACAATGGCAAAGGTCCGTGTACCTTGGATGATTGATTGTCAAAGAGAACTTCCAGTCAAAAAGGGATAATCGGTAGGATTAGGAAGATAGTCGGTAGGTTTAGAAAGGAGAGTGAGTATAGGATTTGCACCAAAAGTTCTTTAGCTATAGGGTTTCTTGTATAGAGTGAATGTAAATGTCAGCACATGTGAAGAGTCAGTCACAATGAACTGGGGAAAATATGTAGGAAAGCAGATATCAATAGAGACATTAGGAAATCTAGCAAAGTGTATTCGGTAGTGAAAGGTTAATAAAATAGGTACTTATCACTTCCTGTTTTTTGTGTGCTTAATAAAACACTGTTGAAATCTTGAGAACTGTTTGCTAATCTTGATCCCAAAATGTGCTGTTCCCAACTGCCAAACTGCAGAAAGTACTTCCTCACCCGGTTGCCCGCAAACAGCTCACTCGCCCGGACCCATCAATAAACTTCCCTCCCTGCCATCTTCAAGGAAATTATATAAACTCTGCTTAGGCTGTTCTCAGGTCTCTCTGCTCTATTCAAGTGAACTCAGAGCCCCAGCATGCTGGACCCCCAATGAACCCTTTGCTTTTGCATGAGACAGTCTCTTGGTGGTTTCTTCCCCTGACGCTCGCCTGACTTTTACATATGGAGGTTCCAGCGAGATCCAGCAGCGGTGGACGAGAGACCCCAACAGGCTCCTCTCGTGGTATGTAAGGCGCCTCTTTCTGGTTTCAGGTTTCAGGTTAGAGCTTGGCAAAATGGCTGTTGACGAAGAGTGTGAGCTCTCTCCGACGGTGGCGGACAGACGTGTCACAGAGCCACAGGCCATGTTCCTCGTGAATGCCCCAGAGGACTCTGGAAATCGAAGAACAATAGTCTTCTCGACTCAGTGATATTTTGTTTCAGATTCGGTATTGCCAGCCCATCGGGTTTTGTCGGCTACTCAGTCCTGGTCTCAGTGTTGGACGTCCATTGCCTGTCTTTATTGTCTTGTCTTGTCTGTGTCGTGTGTCATTGATTTTACTGATTGTGTAACTTTCATTATGGGATAGAGCACTTCAATGCCTCTGTCCTGTCCCTTGATCATTGCACCAAAGTCCGCTTAAGGGCTCAGAATCTTTCTTTCTCAGTAAAATGCTGGACCTGGCAGACTCTCTGTGCCTCAGAATGCCCCACCTTTTGATTTGGATGGCCCCTAGAAAGATATTTCTACTTCCCACTAATTTAAAAAGTCACAGATATCGACTTTTAGCCAGGGCCACATAGACATCAGGATCAACAGACATATATCTTAACTTGGCAGAACCTCTGCAATTCTCCTTCACCATGTGTGAAGCTTTTACTTGCCCCTGCCCCCGCCCCTACTCCTTCCCTCATGATCTCTCAAACCCTCTGCTCCTCCTCCTCCTTCACCCTCTTTTCTCCCTGAGTCACAAGATTTGACTCTACTGGACTCTCGTTCCACTACTTAACCCCTGCCCTCGTCCCCCAACCCCAACACTGTCTAAGTGATTCCCCTGCTGCTGACTCAGCCTCTCCGCCATTGGAGGAAGCTAAGCCAGCCCAGCGCCCTCCAGATAACTCCCCAGTGGCAAACACACCCCCTCCTTCCCTGGAGGAAGCTGGCCCGGCTAAAGGAACTTGCCAGCGGTGAATGATTGAAAACCCTGGAACTCCCGTGATGCTCCCCCTCCATTTCTAAGGAACAATGATTCATGACAACCATGAGGAAAAAATTCAAGCCTACCAGTATTGGCCTTTCTCCTCTTCAGACCTATATAACTGGAAAAATAACAATCCCCCTTTTGCCAAGCACCCAAACCGGCTCTCAGGTCTGGTTGAGTCATTGATGTTTTCACACCAGCCTACTTGGGATGACTGCCAACAACTCCTAGGGACTCTCTTTATGACAGAGGAACAAAAGAGAATCCTCCTGGATTCTAGAAAAAAATATTCGTGGACCAGATGGATGACAGACAAAACTTCCCAACATATTCAAAGCCAGCGTTCCCTTGAACCGACCCAACTGGGACCCCAAAACCTGTGAAGGTAGGGAGCATCTGTCCACTTATTGCAGACTCTAACAGTTGGTATCTTAGTGGCCGCTAGGTGACCAACTATTTTGGCCAAGGTAAGAGAGATTATTCAAGGGCCTGATGAATGTCCCTCTATGTTCCTACAGAGAATTATGGAGGCATCTAGGAGATGTACTCCTTTCCATCCTCAGGCAGAGGATCAAAAGGCATTTGTCATGATGGCCTTTATTGGGCAAGCTGTTCTGGATGTTAAAAGAAAGGTACAATGCTTAGATGGATTACAACATATGACTTTGAGAGGTTTAGTCAGAGAAGCTAAAAAGGTATGCTATAAGAGAGAAACTGAGGAAGAGAAGGGAGCAAAGGGAGGATAAAAGAAACAAAAGACAGACTAAGGCATTGAATAAGGTCCTGGTCACAAAAAAAAAAAAAATAGGCCAGAAATTAAGAAACATGGAGACAGGAAGGGATACTGGGGCCCACACTAGAGGCCACCCCTGGCCTCAATTCAATGTGCCTACTTTAAAGAAAAAGGACACTGGGCCAAAGAATGCCCTAGAAAGAGACACCCACGTTAGACAGACATTCTGACTCTGGAGGATGACTAAAAATGTCGGGGCTCAGATACTCTCCCCGAGCTCAGGGTAACTTTTGAAGTGGAGGGGATCCCAGTAAAATTTGAAGTGGATACAGGGGCAATATACTCTGCCTTTAAGGCACCATTGGGCCCTCTATCAAATAAAAGGTCTCTAATTCAAGGGGCTAATGGCAGTAAATATCGGGCTTGGACAACGAAGAGGACCATGGACCAGGGGAAAAAATAAATCCATCACTCCTTCCTAGTAATCCCAGAATGCCCGGCCCCATTGATGGGCAGAGATCTGCTCACAAAGCTCCAGGCCAAAATAACTTATAACCCTGAAGGCCCCCAAGTGGAATTTCTAAATCCTTCAGTAAAAATTCCTATAATCACGGTCTAACTATGTCAGTAGAAAATGTACATCAACTCACTCACCTTGGTTCAAAGAAACTGCATTCATTTCTGAAAGATCAAGAACAGAGTTTTTCACTAAGTGACTCACAGTGAAAGGAAATAACTGAATGGGTAACAAAAGCCTGTTGGGTCCATCAATTGGTTAATGCTTACCCTTCCAAGCTTCCTGCAGGAAAGAACCTACGGGGAACCAGACCAGGACAATTCTTGGAAGTGGACTTTACTGAAATTAAGCCAGCAAGGTATGGACTTAAATAACTCCTAGTCTTTGTAGATACATTTTCAGGATAAATTGAAGCCTTTCCCCCCAGCCCACCCCCCAAAAAAAGAAAAAAAAACGCAACAGCGCAAATGGTGCTAAAGAAGATCCTGGAAGATATTTTTCCAAGGTACGGCCTGCCTAAAGTAATAGGGTCTGATAATGGACTGGCATTCATGGCCCAGGTAACTCAGGGGTTAGCCAGGACCCTGGGGATTAATTGGAAGTTACATTGTGTTTATAGACCCCCGAGTTGAGGACAGGTAGAAAGAATGAATAGAGCCATTAAAGGGACCATAACGAAATTAAGCTTAGAGACTGGCATAAAAGATTGGATTATGCTACTGCCTTATGTACTGTTTCATGCAAGAAATACTCAATCTATTTCTTTGTGTAACCTCATCCCCTGTGAAATTCTCTATGGTGTCCCTCCTCCAGTAAGGGACCTACCCCAACTCTAAGACCTAACGATTCCTTCAACACCCCTTTGCTTGACAGACTTAAAGCTCTTGAAAGAACTCAGGAATACCTGTGAAAACAGATGGCCACTGCCTACCAACCTGGGGATGAGGAAACTCTACATCGATATCAAGTAAGAGACTTCATCTATGTAAGACAACATCAGGTGTTATCCCTGGAACTCTGCTGGAAATGACCATACCAGGTGCTACTTATAACACCTACAGCGGTAAAGGTAGACAGAATCACTTCCTGGATCCATACCTCTCATCTCAAGCCTGTGCCCTGTCCAGACTCTGGCTGAAAACTGGAAAAGACTGGTAACACTTTCAAATTGTGTATTCGCTGTGTGGATATGGCTATAGACTCTCCCCTTGACCACCAGTAGTCCTAACCCTCATCAGCCTGTTCAGCAGCGATGGCTGATCACAAATCCTACTGGAAAAGAAGTATGGTCTATCTTGCATACAGCCCCCTTAGGGACCTGGTGGCCATCTCTCCACCAAGACATTTGTCAGCTGGCTATAGGTCTTTCCTATTGGGATATTCTTAATGAAGAGGATCCCATTAAAATTTTATTAAATTCCTTCCATACCATATATAATGGAAACAAACATTATTGCTGTAGGGACAAGCGAGCCAGATGCTGGTTGGCTAGCCTAGATTACTATGTTTGCTTGGCGTACTATCAAAGCCACAAACAGTCACGGATGTGTTAGGGGAATGCCTAGATCTTCTGTAAGTCATGGGGATGTGAGCATACAGGGACTGCCAGATGGAACCCAAACTCCTCATCAAATTTTGTACACAGCATTGGCCATATTATCAATTAGATAACCAAATCCGATGGCCCCTAGAGGGATCTCTAGATCCTCAAATTCTGTTTGACCTTTTTAACTTCAGCAAGTGCTCAAAAGGGTGAAAGGAGATTCCACTATGTGGATGCCTTTTCTATCCTTTGCTCACATCGTGAACTATGCTTCTCCAATACATGCTCACTCTCAGCCTTCTGCTCTAGACTCTCTGCTGTCTCTCCCACCTCATCAACTTGATTTCTCCCCTCCAATTACTATATCAAAAACCCAAGCCTCCACCGGTTCTCAGACCATTGCCTCCTTGCTGAGGCAGCAGGTACTGAGGTACCCCTCCACTCACTCACTCCTCTCTTCTCCTGTGAGTGCCCGCAGTGGGTCCCACCAGGTCCTCTTACCAGCTAACCCAAAGCTCAAACCAGCTGAGAAGAGCCCTCAGACCCCTATCCAAGATGTAATGAAAATGGCCTTTAAAGTTTCTTTGTCATCACTGAAAACAGGTTACTAAGAATTTTAAAGTCCCTTACAGGCTTTTTGGGATACTCAATCCCATCTCCCCCTCTGTTCTAACTGTTCTGCTGCTCATGTTTGTGTTGCTAGGAAGATCTCAAAACCCTTTCCCATTATTCTTTTACATCTCTCCTTCATCATTCTCAGATCCAAGGAGCTGCTCTCAGCCCTGCATTCCCCGTCTTCCCCCTCTGTACCGGGCACACAGGAAAGTCTCAACTGACCTTATCCAGATGTCATCACCATGGCTAACTTTAGAACTTTCAGCAAAAGAGTCGCTATAAAAGAGTTCAGTGTAGATAAACTTCCTCTTTTCGTGTTGCCCTGGTCTACCTGGCAACTGGCTGAAAAAAATAAGCACTCCTGAGCTAGACACACCCGTACTAGTTTTTCTCAAAATATGTTAACAAGGCCTCTGACCTTGAGCTGGGGCTTCATAGAGATGGCTACAATTCTAAGATGAATAAGTTACAAACTGGGCTCCATGGAAACAGCTGGCAGGGGGAAAAAAAGAAAGGGAAGAAAAAGCTCTCCCACACGCAGGTGTCCTTGAAAATTTAACTTGCCCCGAACTGAGGAAAAATCAGAAACAAAAACTGCTCTTTGTCAACATCTGCAGACTGTGAACTTCTGAGCCCATTCCCTTACATGTTGGGTACAAAATTATGAAACTACCTAAACTTGGGTTTCAGGGGATTAATTGATTACAGCAGAAGCAATGCCCTCTGAATCTGGTTGCAACCAAATAGAACAGTTTTCTTGTCTTTGGTGCTATCTTAGGTGCCTTGCCTTGTCCGTCCCTACAACAGTATAATTCTATATACTAAAACATTGTTTATGTTTTCATGAAATGGTCAACAGATGTGATTAATTGTGTAATGGTGCAGATGTTTCCCACAGTGCTCTATTATGACGCAGGTTCATTTGAAGATCAAATAGGGGGGCATATAACCTGGTTCCATTGGGAAAATATATCTCTCACCTTAGCCATTCTTTTATGAATAGGAGTTGCTGCAGGGGTTGGCACAGGAAACACTGCCCTGGTCCATGGGACACAACAAATGACTCAATTAGAAGCAGCAATAGATCAAAACTTGAAGATATTAGAAAATTCCATCACAGCTTTGAAGGAATCTTTTACCTCTCTCTCTGAAGTTGTTTTACAGAAAAGTCGAGGGTTGGACCTCCATTTCATGACAGAAGGGGGCCTTTGTGCTGCATTGAGAAAAGAATGTTTTTTTTTTTTTATGTCGACAATACTGCAGTTGTAACAAACTCTATGAGTAAATTAAAAAGATGCTTTAAAGAACATCAACGAGAGATAGAGGCCCAAAATTGGTGGTTTGAGTCTTGGTTTACACAGTCCCCCTGGTTAACTACGTTTTTGTCAACCCTGGCCGGTCCATTAATAATCCTTATATTATTGCTTTCTATAAAACCCTGTTTCTCAACCATGTAATTTCTTTTCTTCAAGCTCAAATTGGACAAGTTAAACTTATGGTAATACCGCACTAGCAGACATAAAATGTGACACCCCCCAATGATCACTTTTATGATTAAAAGTAGCCAGAAGAAGAAGTGGGGAATGAAATGTTAATAAAATATGTACTTGTCACTTCCTATTTTTCTGTACACTTAACAAAACACTGTTGAAATGTTGATAAATATTTCCTAATCTTGTTCCCAGAATGTGCTGTCCCCAACTGCCAAACGGCAGAATGTACACCCTCACCCATTTACACGCAAACTGCTAACTCGCCTTGACCCATCAATAAACTTCCCTCTCTGCCCTCGCCAAGGAAATTATATAAGCTCTGCTTAAGCTGTTCTCAGGGCTCTCTTCTCTATTCAAGTGAGCTCTGAGCCCCCGCATGCTGGACCCCCAATAAACCCTTTGCTGCTGCTTGAGATAGTTTCTTGGTGGTCTCTTCCTCCGACACTCGTCCTACCTTTACTTGGATGATTGAATGTAGAAGAGAACATCCATTCAAAAAAGTGATAGTTGGTAGGATTAGGAAGATAGTCGGTAGGTTTAGGAAGAAGAGTGAGTATAGCATTTGGAACAAAAGTTCTTTAGCAATAGGGTTTCGGATACAGAGTGAATGTAAATGTCAACACAAGTGAAGAGTCAGTCACAATGATGAATTGGGGAAAATATGTAGGAAAGCAGATATCAATACCGACATTACGAAATCAGGCAAAGTATAAAGTCAGTGATAGGATTAGACATTTTCAACTGGGTTGAGTTTGAATATATAATCTTAGGAAGAAACTATTATGTAGTCATCAATTGGATTGATATTTGAGAGCATTAGGCAAATTGGACATTGATGTTTTTAGTAATCCATGTTCACTTTCCATTCAGGCTTTGGTACAATCATAAGTGTGACCTTTTAATTTTGTGTCCAGAATATTACTGTGATAAAATGTATATCTAGATCAGGTGACATAAGTATTTTTTCCACCATTTTTGGGAGCAATATTTTGAAGATGTATAAATTAGTATTTGGGGTACAAAGAGGTGTACCCTGTGTCTATGAATATAGAGATAATGCATGAATAGACCAACTGTGAATAAGTAATATAACTTGTTCCACTTTAAATGGTGGATTGAATTGATATCTGAAAATATATAAAAATCTTATACTGATATACCATCATTCATTACAACAAGTTATACATCAATGTTAATATTAAGGTTATGGTTTATCATGAAGGGTGTGTGAGTTTTGCTTCAATGTGATTATGGAAATTGAAAATAATGTGCTTGGAAAGAAGAATCATGAGAAGACCATTCAAGAAAAATGGAGAAATACATGTGTTCTGAAGTAGGAAGTGATTGAAAGTGAAACAAATGCCTATAATTTTGTGAACTTTTTAATGAAATATATATCCTATTATGTGCATAAACTGAAGAAATAGTAAGGTACCACTGTTGAATTAAAATGAACATCAAAACAAACATCATGTCCCATATGAATCTTCTTGCATTCAGGTTAAACTGGGACAATTACTGTAGAAATATTAGGATTTGTATGCAACATTCACTGAAGTTAGTTTTCAGTACTAGGAAACAAATCAGTATTTCAGGTGAATGAATATTTCTGAGAATAATATTGTGAAAATTTGATCATAAATGCACATACATAAATATGAATGAATTAAGGGAGTGTATAATAAGACAAAAATATTTCATCTTTTGAAAAGTCTGGAGAGTATATATATATATATATATATATATATATATATATATATACACACATATATACATACACACACACATTAAAAACTAGCAATATATATGCTATTCGAAATTCATAATGAAATATATATTATTCGCAGATCTAAAAATATTCATTTTACTGAACATGGATTTATGTATAATGTTGTAAAACTAGGAAGCTCACCCATAGGTTTTATTTTCAGTTCCAACAGTGTTTCGGAGGAGTGATCTTCTCTCACAATTTGTATCTGGCAAGTTGTTCACCTCACAAGAATGTAGGTGTGGTACCAGGTAAGATTCTATATGTGTTTATTGCTACTGCACTGGGAATTTGGTAATTGCTTCACGAAATACAAGGAATTCAAGTGGGACACAGTGCTGGGGGGAGTTCTATCAGGTGTGGTGGGTCAGGGTATGCAAGAGAATGCACCAAACAGGCTTCTATCCCACATACCTTGCCCCCTTAAACATAGCAACCTGATTGTAAACATTGCCCTGAAACCTCACCATATAACAAGATGCCTTTGCATAGGAGGGTCTGCTGACTGCACCATGTCAGTCACAAGCCATTTGGAAGCCAATGGCAGATCCACATGGCCCCACCACAGATGTTTTTTCACACACCTGTCAACCACTGCCCTAGGACAACTACTCAGGAGGCTCCAACTTATTTTCATAAAACCCAGTCAATCAAGGCACTGTCTGGTACACTCATGATCAGCAACAGGATATCCAATGGTTTCCCAGTGCCACCTGGTCATGTGAATTTGAAAATTTTCATGGTATTTATCTAGCCATTTTTCAAGGATGAAGTTGGAGGCACTGTGGGTTTAAGTTCATTCAGGAACCATTAAATGTTGAGGAAGCTCATTTCAATGAAAGCTCTGGAGAATTCTCACAGGCAAGGCTTCCCAGAGAGTGGCCAAAAGGTCACATGAAGCCAGGCCCATTGAGGTCTAAAATGTGATGTCATTGTTTGTTTTGACTCTCAAATATGGCTGCCAAGTCTTTCAGAATAAAATCATGTTATATCCTGGTTGAGATCAGAGTGCTCTGTGGAAAGCTACCCTCGGCTTTGATCTCAGTTTCCAAGGGTGACTCTCATGCATGGCTTCCTCAAATTCCAACACAATTCATGGCAATAGTTTTCTGAGGTGATTTCCAGAACTCAGTCTCTAAGGGGAATCACACCAGAGTTAAAGCCCAGGTGGACCCAGTCATCTCTTCCAACTGCCTCAAAAATGACCACAATTAAAACCAAAATTCTCCCACATGGCCCTCATCTTCTTCCATATTGACACTCATCATAACCTCTGGCTGGAGGTGTCCATGAAGGGTGCAGCCCAATACAGTGTCCAAAATTAGCTCCGTTGCTCCTCATTTGCATAAATTCAGGGTGGCCTGGACACCCTTCCTTTGTACCAAGAGTGATCAAACAGGCCTGCCCGTAATACTGCTCCGCTTCTCCCATTTGAGGCCTATTGAGTGTCGGTTACAGATACTTTATGTGAATTGGAGTGATTTGAAAACCCAACCACATATGGGATAGCCTCTGAAGGGCTTTCACGAACTCATTTGACCCAAATGATCCCTATTCTCACTTGATGGAATTCAGGAACCTAACAGAGGAAGGCAAAAGACTTCATCCACAATGACAGCTCTTTTTGCCATTTTTGATGTGGATGCACACATGGGATCTTTCTTTAGATCCATCAGGTGCTGAGAATCTAAGTCAAAGAATCACACTGGTCCAAGAGGCAGATTCAGACACTACTCTTTCCAAATCAATTAAGGAAAGATTCAAAGGTGAAGCCAATTTATTTCCATTTGAAAACTCTTTTCTTCAGGATTCACAAAGGGGTGGCCTGAGACAAAGACCTTCCTGACTCTCAGGGCAACAGAACAATAGGTAAGCAAATGGCCCAAAGCAGGGTTTCTCCACTGAGCCTTTCCTGGTCACACTGATATCTGAGTTTTCTCAGATGCTCATCATTCTCTTCAGCTATCCAGTACATTGCCATGTCACAGAGCTTGGCGGTGGTGCATTACTTGGACACAAATCATGAGCCTATTCTGGAGAGTGGCCAGAATTCAGGAAGAAAACAGCATCTTAGGAAGGTAGCAGGTATTGCCCATTAATAAGGCAATCCACAGTCCATTCATAAAATGGGCAGGATGAATGCTGGGAAGCTTTCTACTAGACAGGACACATCCATTGATGCATTCTCTTTTCTAATGTCTACAACCACGGATACAGTGTGATACACAGACACAGAAACACTTGCCTTGTCAAACGACTTACTAAAAACAGTTCACTCCAAACCAAACAAACAGACTTTCCTTCCTATTCTCAGAACATGAGACAAAACCACAAACCCAACCCACACCCAAAATGACACCTTCTTCCCCCAAATAGGTATGAGACTGTCCGGAGTGTCCTCTGACTGGTGGGCCATACTATGTTCCCCCAAAATGTCCTGTCCTGTTTCAGATCTGGTCTTTTTGGCCAACTCTGTGAAATTGTCAAGAGCCAAGAGTGAGCCACTACCTGCTTTCCCAAAAAAAGCCCCTCTTCCGAGCTTTAATGGCATTTGGCCTCTTCACCTCAGTAGGTACCAAGAAAGACTGACTCTGTCCTTGTAAAAGACTGTCTCAAACAAGTGAGACCACTGGGACTGGGACTGGGACTGGATCTTGGTGCCTGGCATCCTGGATCTCAAGTTCAGAGAGTTCCATCCCTAAGGACTTGAGTTGAGGTCACTTCATTCAGGAACTGAATGAGATCACTGTCTCGGCAAACACTTTGTCCTAACAGTTGCTTCCAACGGTCCCATGAGATGGAGGCTGCCCCTACTTCCTGTGACACTTTCAAAAGTTAGAATGGTATATCAACCATAGGGAACCAGGAACAGCTCTCCACACAGTACTGGTCTGGTCCATCTTCTCTACATTAAGATGAGAGAGGCTGATTCAGACATATCCCTTCATCCTGACCAGGTTGTTTGCCATGGAAGATGACTTTTGCTCTCTCAGGTCTTTCATAGCTGCCTACATCTTCTCCAGGGATCATTTCTGCATGGCGCTTTGAGGTTCTCAGCAGATGAAAGATCCACTACATTCCTGTATTGTAAGACCAACACTGTCACTGCTCTTCTGTAAACTGAAATTGAGGGAACAGTGTATGGTTAGTGTTAATAACATGTTCCATTTGGGTTAGAAATCATTCTGCTGCATGAATAATGGTATTGGGAACTTGCAATTATTTTAAGAATATAGAGATGAAATTTATGTATGAAAAAAGAAAACTAAGTAAGATTTGAAGCCCAGAAGTGCATTGGGCCCTTGATTGTGATACTTAGTGTTGAATTACATTCTGCACAGATGTCCCAGATAAATCAATATACAATAACATAAGACCTTTTACCTTGAATGATTGAATGTAGAAGAGAACATCCAGTCAAAGAGGGATACTCGGTAGGATTAGGAAGATAGTTAGTATGTTTAGGAGGAAGAGTGAGTATAGGATTTGGAACAAAAGTTCTTTAGCAATAGGTTATTTATTAGAGTGTGAATGTAAATGTCAGCACATGTAAAGAGTCAGTCACAATGATGAACAGGGGAATATATGTAGAAAAGCAGATAGTAAAGAGACATTATAAAATCAGGCAAAGTATAAAGTGAGGGATAGGATTAGACATTTTCAATAGGGTTGAGATTTATATATAATCTTAAGAAGAAACAAATATGTAGTCACCAATAGGATTGACATTTGAGAGCATTAGGCAACCTGGACATGGATATTTTTAGTAATTTATGTTTACTTTCCATTTGGGCTTTGGTACAATCATAAGTGTGACCTTTGCATTCTGTGTCCAGAATATTTCTGTGATTAAATGTATATGAAGATCAGGTGAATTAAGTCCACTTCCACCATTTCAGGGAGCAATATTGTGAAGACGTATAAATTAGTATTGGGGGTACAAAGAGGTGTACTCTGTGTCTATGAATATAGAGATAATGCATGAATAGACCATAGTGTGAATAAATAATATAACTGGTTCCACTTTAAGTAATGGATAGAATTTATATCTGAATAATATAAGAAATTTTATATTGACATACAATCATTCATTCAAACCAGTTATACTTCTAATGGTAATATCAGAGTTATAATTTATCATGAATGGTATGTGAGTTTTGCTACAAAAGTGATTATGGAAATCAAAATTAATGTGTTTGGTATGAAATCTCATGAAAAGTCCAGTCAAGATACTTAGAGGAATACATGTGTTCTGAAGCAGGAAGTAATTGAAAGTGTAACAAATGCCTATAAATTTTTGTACTTGTGGATGAAACCATATATCCTATGATGTGCATAAACTGAAAAAATAATAATGTACCAATGTTGAATAAAAATGAACTTCAAAATACACATCATGTCCCATAGGATTCTACTTGCATTGATGTTAAACTGAATCAGTTACTATAGAAATATTAGGATTTGTAAACTCCATTCACTGAAGTTAGTTTTTAGTACTAGGAAATAAATATGTATTTCAGGCGGATGAATATTTCTGAGAATTATCTTGTGAAAAGTTGATTATAAATCCATATATAGAAACATGAATGAATTTAGGGAGACACATATATTTCATATTTTGAAAAATCTGGACAGTATATATATATATATATATATATATATATATATATATATAGAGAGAGAGAGAGAGAGAGAGAGAGAGAGAGAGATACACACAGAGAGACATTATAATGTGGCAATATATATGCCAATCAAAATTCACCATGAAATATATATCATCCACATATGCAAAAATATTCATTTTACTGAACGTCGATTGATATATAATGTTGTTCATCTAGGAAATTCACGAATATGTTTAATTTTCAGTTCCATCATTATTTAGGGGGATTGATATCTTATCACAATTTGTATCTTTCAAAATCAGCGAGCTTACAAAAATGTACATGTGATACCAGGTAGGATTCTAAATATGTATAAAAAATACATGTGATTAATAGGCTACAGAGAATAGGAGACAGAAATTTACATATGTGTTAACTTTAAAAACCCATGGAGAACTATTACAATGAAAAGTTGACTAGATTTATAACACATACCCTTGATAAAGCAGAAGGCAAGTCCAAGCATACACCATGCCTCCTATGAATGGCACGTATTTCTATTCTGTTAGGTTTCTTGTTCTCCATGATATTGGGATTAGTAGTCAGAGTCTAGTAGGTTATGGGTTAATGTCAGGGATTCAGAGTTTCAAATGGAAAATATGAAAATGAATCTAATGTGTATGCAAATATGTGCTACACAAAAATCATCCCACTCTCATCCAGAACAATGCCTTGACATAACCTTCACCCCAATTAAGACACAATTAGTGGAGAAGAGTTAGAAAATCTGTGAATACATATGTGGAAATGAAAATGCTCAGGAGTTCACAGCCTTGGAGGCGGTAGAGGAATTTCCATAAGTAAGGGATAGGGTAAATTCTCCACAAATATGGAGTTCTGCTGGCCTAATGACTCTTTGAGAAACTGCCTCTGAGGTTGGGCCCTTGAAATATATGTTGTTGTCAGGAGCTTCCGCTTCTTTTGTAGTGAGACAATCAAAGCTGGATCTGCATATTTGTGACCTGGAGGACATGGTTTATTATTTTCTAGTGAACATGAGGCAGCAGTTCTGAATTCCCTCATTGTAGGTAAACTGTGGCTACTGGGAGCTAAGTGTCTCCTCGTGTGGACTGTGAAGCCATTTGGTCTTCCTCCACTTTTCCTGGTGATTCTTATTGCTGCACTGGGATTTTGGTATTGGCTTCAGTAAATACAATGAGTTCAACGGGGTCACAGTGCTGGAGGGAGTACTCTCACGTGTGGTGGGTCAGGGTGTGCAGGAGAATGCCCCAATCAGGCTTCTATCCCACAAAGCTTGCCCCCTTGTCCGCTGCAACCTGATTCTGAACATTGCCCTGAAACCTCTCCATGTAACAAGATGCCTTTACATTTAAGGGTCTGCTGGCTGCACCATGTCAGTCACAAGGCATTTGGAATCCAATGGCAGTTCCACGTGGCCCCACCACAGGTGTTTTATCATACACCTGCAAACCACTGCTCTAGGCCCACTACTCAGAAGGTTCCAACGTACTGGCATCTCGGTTCTACACCATTTTCATGAAACCCAGTAAATCAAGGCACTGTCTGGTACACTCATGATCAGCAACAGAATATCCAAAGATTCTCCAGTGCCACCTGCTCATTGGAATTTCAAATATTCCATGGTATTTATCTAGCCATTTTTCAAGGATGAAGTTGGTGGCACTGTGGGTTTCAATTCATTCAGGAACCATTAAATGGTGAGGAAGCTCATTTCATTGAAAGCTCAGGAGAACTCTCACAGGCAGTACTTCCCAAAGAGTGGCCAAAAGGTCAAATGAAGCCTGGCACATTGAGGTCTACAATGTGAGGTCCATGTGTGATTTGACTCTCAACTATGCCTGCCAAGTACTTCAGAGTGAAATCATGTGATATCCTAGCTGAGATTCCCAGTGCTCTGTGGAAAGCCATCCTGGGCCTAGATCTCAGTCTTTGAGGGCAACTCTCCTGCGTGGCCTTCTAAAATCCTAACACAATTCATGGTAATACTTCTCTGAGTTCAGTTCCAAAACTCAGTCTCTAAGGGGAATCACACCATAGTTCAAGCCCAGGTTGACCCAGGAATCTCTTTCTACTGCCACACAACTGACCACAATTAATACCAAAACACTCCCACATGGCCCTCATCTTCTTTTATATAGACACTCATCATAACCTCTGGGTTGAGTTTTCCATGACGGGTGCATACCAAGACAGTGTCCAAAATAATCTCCCTTGCCTCTCATTTGCCTAAAGTCAGGGTGGCCTGGAAACCCTTCCTGTGAACCAGGAATGATCAAATAGGCCTGCTATTAATACTGCTCTACTTCTCCAAAGAATCACACTGGGCCAAGAGGCTCATTAAGACACATCTCTTTACAAAGCAAGAAAACAAAGAGCCACATGTGATGCCTATTCATTTCTATTTGAAAACTCTTTTCTTAAGGATTCACAAAGGGGTGGCCTAAGGCAAAGACCTTCTAGATATTCACAGCACCAGAACCATGGGTAAGCAAATTACCCAAAGCAGGGTTTCTCCCCATAGACTTTACTGGTCACACTGATATCTGAGTTTTCTGAGATGCTCCCATTCCCTTCAGCTCTCCAGTACATGGCCATGTCACAGAGCTAGGAAGTGGTACATATCTTGGACACAAAGCCATAAGCCTATTCTGGAGAGTGGCCAGAATTCAGGAAAAAAACAAGAAATTAGGAAGATAGTCATTGCTACCCATCCATAAGGCAAGCTGCAGTCCAATAATAAATTGGGCAGTATGAATTCTGGGAAGCATTCTACTAGACAGGACACATTCATTGATGCATTATGTTTTCTAATGTCTACAACTACGGACACAGTGGGATACATAGACATAGAAACACTTGCCTTGTCAAACGACTTACTATAAACAGTCCACTCCAAACCAAACAAACTGCCTTTCCTACCACTTCTCAGAACATGAGACAAAACAACAAACTAACACCCACAACAACAGAGGACTTCCTTTCCCCAAGAAGGTCTGTGACTCTCCAGAATGTCCTCTGACGGTTGGACCATACTATGTTGCCCAAATGGCCTGTCCTGTCTCAGATCTGGACTCCTTGGCCAACTCTTTAAAGTTGTCAGGAGCCAGCATTGAGCCATTACCTTCTTTCTCAGGAAAGGCCCCTCTCCAAAGCTCTCCTGGCATTTGGCCATCCTCAAATCAATGGGTACCAAGAAAGACTAAATCTGTCTTTGGTAAAATCAAACAAGTGAGCCCACTGGGACTGGGGCTGAAACTGGTTCTGTCTGCCTGGCTTCCTGGATTCCAAGTTCAGAGTGTTCCAAGACCAAGCAAGTGAGGTAGGTCACTTCCGTCCGGAACTGAATGAGGTCACTGGTTTGGCAACCACTTTGTCCTAACAGTTTATTCAAAGGGTCCCATGAGATGGAGGCTCCCCCTACTTCCTGTGACACTTTCACAAGTTAGAATGGTATATCAACCATAGGCACCCGGGAATAGCTCTGCACACAAGCCTGGTTTGGTCCATCTTCTCTACATTAAGGAGAGAGAGGCTGATTCACACACATCCCTTCATCTTAACCAGGTTGTTTGCCTTGCAACATGAATTTTGCCCTCTCAGGTTCTTTATAGCTGCCTTCATCTTCCCCAGGGATTATTTCTGCATGGACCTTTGAGGTTCTCAGCAGGTGGAAGATCCCCTATATTCCTCTATATTAAGACCAACTCTGTCCCTGCTCTTCTGTAAAGTTAGGTTGAGGGAACAATGTATGGTTAGGGTTAATAACATATTCGATTTGGGTTAGGAATCATTATGCTGGATGAATAATGGTATTGGGAACCTGGAATATTTATAAGAATATAGATGTGAAATATAAGTACGAAAACAGAAATCTAGGTAAGAATTTAAGCCCAAAAGGGCATTGGGCCCTTGATTGGGATACTTAGTGTTGGATTTCGTTTGCACAGATGTCTCAGATAAATCAATATACAATGGCATATCACATTGCACCTTGGATGAATGAATGTAGAAGAGAAGATCCAGTCAAAAAGGGATAGTTGGTAGGATTAGGAAGATATTCGGTATGTTTCGAAAGAAGAGTGAGTATAGGATTTGAACCAAAAGTTCTATAGCCCTAGGTTTTCGGTTAGAGAGTGAATGTAAATGTTAGCACAATGAAGAGTCAGTCAGTCACAATGATTAACTGGGAAAATTATCAATAGAGACATTACGAAATTAGGCAAAGTATAAAGTGAGTGTAGGATTAGATATTTTCAACAAGGTTGAATTTGAATATATAATCTTAGGAAGAAACAAATACGTAGTCACAAAAAGGAATGAAATTTGAGAGCATTAGGCAACCTGGACATGGATGTTTTTAGTAATCCAGAATCACTTTCCATTTAGGATTTCCTACAATCATTAGTTTGACCTTTGCATTTTGTGATCAGAATATTACTGTGATAAAATGTATATGTAGATAAGGTGACATAAGTATTTCTTCTAACATTTCTGGGAGCAATATTTTGAAGATGTATACATCAGTATTGGGGGTACACAGAGTTGTACCCTGTGTCTATGAATATAGAAGTAATGCATGAATTGACAATAGTGTGAATAAATAATGTAACTGTTTCCACTTTAAATAATGGATTTAATTAATATCTGAAATTATATAAGAAATCTTATATTGATATACAATCATTCATTCCAACGAGTTATACATCTAATGGTAATATTATGGTTATGTTTTATCATGAAGGGTGTGTGAGTTTAGCTTCAAAAGTGATTATGAAAATGGAAAATAATGTGTTTGGAAAAAAGTCTCATGAAAAGATGGGTCAAGAAACATAGAGGAATTCATGTGTTCTGAAGCAGGAAGTGATTGTAAGTATAAAAAAAGCCTATAAATTTCCTAACTTGTGGATGAAATATATATCCTATGATGTGCAAAAACTGAAAAAAATAGTAATGTACCAGTGTTGAATGAAAATGAACATCAAAATACACATCATGTTCCATAGGAATCTACTTGCATTGATGTTAAACAGGGTCAGTTTCTGTAGAAATATTAGGATTTGTATGCACCATTCACTGAAGTTAGTTTTCAGTACTAGGAAACGAATACGTACTTCAAGTGGATGAATTTTTATGAGAATACTTTTGTGAAATGATGATTATAAATTCACTTATATGAACACGAATGAAATAAGGGAGTGTATAATAAGACACATATATTTCATATTTTGAATAATCTTGAGAGTGTATATATATATATATATATATATATATATATATATATAAACACACACACAAAAAAAAGACGCTAAAATGTATCAATATATGTGCCAATCGAAATTCACCATGAAATATATATCATCCACAGATCCAAAAAAAATCATTTTACTGAACATGGATTTATGTATAATATGGTTGAACTAGGCAGTTCACCCATAGATTGAATTTTCAGTTTCAACAGCGTTTAGGAGGAGTGATCTCTTCTCACAATTTGTATCTCCCAAGACAGCCAAACTCACAAGGATGTAAATATGATACCAGTTAGGTTTCTATATTTGCATATAAAAATACATGTGCTGAACAGGTTAAAGAGAAAGGTTGACAGAAATTCACATATTTGTTAACTTTAAAAACACATGAAGATCTATTTAAATTAAAAATTGACTAGATTTATAACACCTACACTTTATAATGCAAAAGGAAAGTTCAACTATACACCATGCCTTCTCTGAACTGCTTGCATTTCTATTCTGTTTGGTTATATTTCTCCATTATTTTAGGATTAATAGTCAGAGTCTATTAGGGTATGGGTTAGTGTCAGGAAATCAGTAATTCGAATGGAAAATAGGAAAATGAATCCAATGTGTATGCAGATATGTGCTACACAAAAATCTTCCCACTGTCATCCAGAACATTGCCTTTACATTACCTTTGCCCCAAATAAGACACAATTAGAGGAGAAGAATTAGGAAATATGTGCATACATATCTGGAATGGAAAATATTCAGGAGTTCACAATCTTTGATGTGGTAGAGTAGTTTCCAAAAGTAAGGGACAGGGTAAACACTCCACAAACATGGAGCTCAATGCGCCTAAAGACTTCTTGAGAAACTGCCTCTGAGGTTGGGCACATGAAATATATGTTGTTGTCAGGAATTTTAGCTTCCTTTCTAGTGAGACCAACAAAGCCTGGTCTGATCTCTGTAACCTGGAGGATATGGTTTCTTATTTTCCAATGAACATGAGGAAGCAGTGCTGAATTCTCTCTTTGTAGGTAAACTGTGGCCACTGGGGTCTAAGTGTCTCCCCATGTGGACTGTGAAGACATTTGATCATCCTCCTTTTTTCGAGGTGTTTCTTGCTGCTGCACTGTGATTTTGGTATTTGCTCAGGAAATACAAGGAGTTCAACAGGTACCAGTGATGGAGGGAGTTCTGTCACGTGTGGTGTGTCAAGGTCTGCAGGAGAATGCACCAACCAGGCATCTATCCCACATAGTTGGCCCCTTGTCCATAGCAATCTGATTCTGAACATTGCCCTGAAACCTCTCAATATAACAAGATGCCTTTATATATAAGGGTCTGCTTACTTCACCATGTCAGTCTCAAGCCATTTGGAAGCCAAGGGCAGATCCACATGGTCGCACCACAGATGGTTTATCACATACCTGCACACCACTGCTCTAGGCCCACATCTCAGCAGGCTCCAACTTACAGGGATCTCTGTTCTACAATGTTTTCATGAAACCAAGTATATCCAAGCACTGTCTGATACACTCATGATCAGCAACAAGTCATCCAAAGTTTCTCCATTGCCACCTGGTCATGGAAATTTCAAAAAATTTATGATATGTATCTAGCTATTTTTCAAAGATGAAGTTGGAGGCACTGTGGGTTTCAATTCATTTAGGAACCATTAAATGGTGAGGAAGCTCATTTCAATGAAATTTCTAGAGAACTCTCACAGGCAAGGCTTCCCAACGAGTGGCCAATATTTCACATGAAGCCAGGCCCATTGAGGTCTAAAATGTGAGGTCCATGTGTGTTTTGACTCTCAATTATGGCTGCCAGGACTTTCAGAATAAAATCACGTGAAATCCTGGCTGAGATTCCCAGTGCTCTGTGGAAGCCACCTTGGCCTAGATCTCAGTTTTCTAGATGACTCTCATGTGTTGCCTCCTAAAATCCCAACACAATTCATGGCAATACTTCTCTGAGGTCAGTTCCAGAACTCAGTCTCTAAGGGAAATAACACCAGAGTTCAAGCCCAGGTAGACCCAGTCATCTCTTCCAACCGCCACACAAATGACCAGAATTAAAACCAAAACACTCCCACATGGCCCTCACCTTCCTCCATATAGACACTTATCATGAGCTCTGGCTGGAAATTTCCATGAGGACCGCAGACAAAGACAGTATCCAAATAAGTTCCCTTGCCCCTCATTTGCCTACAGTAAGGGTGGCCTGGACACCCTTACTGAGAACCAGGAGTGATCAAATAAGCCTGCCCTTAATACTGCTCCGCATCTCCAATTTGAGGCCTACTTACTTTCAGGTATAGATTCTTTATGTGATTTGGAGTCATGAGAAAAGCCAAGCACCTCTGGGCTAGTCTCTGCAGGGTTTTAAGAACTCATTTGACCCAAAGCATCCCTATTCTCACTTGATGGATGTCAGGAACCTAACAGAGGAAGGCAAAAGACTTAATCCACAATGACTGCCCTTTTGGCCATTTTGGTTTTGGATGCACACATGGTATCTTTCTTTAGATCCATCAGGTGCTAAGAATCTAAGCCACAGCCTCACACAGGGTCATGAGGCTGATTCAGACACATCCCTTTCCAAAGCAAACAAGCAAAGAGCCACAGGTGATGCCCATTCATTTCCATTTGAAAACTGTTTTCTTCAGGCTTCACAAAGGGGTGGCCTGAGGCAAATACCTTCCTGACATTCAGGGCAACAGAACAATAGGTAAGCAAAAGACCCAAAGCAGGGTTTCTCCACTGAGACTTTTCTGGTCACACTAATATCTGAGTTTTCTGAGATGCTCACCATTCTCTTTAGCTATACAGTACATGGCCATGTCACAGAGCTTGGAGGTGGTATATATATTGGACACATAACCATGAGCCTATTCTGGAGAGTGGAGAGAATTCAGGAACAAAATAGGAACTTAAGAAGATAGTAGGTGATGCCCATCCATAAGGCAAGCCCCAGTCCATTTATAAAATAGGCAGGATGAATTTTGGGAAGCTTTCTACTAGACAGGCCACATCCATTGATGCATTCTCTTTTCTAATGTCTACAACCACGGACACAGTGGGATACACAAACATAGAAACACTAGCCTTTTTCATAAGACTTACTAGAAACAATTCACTTCAAACCAAAAAAAAAAAAAAAACGCCTTTATTACCTATTCTCAGAACATGAGACAAAACCACAAACCAACACCCACATCCACAAAGGCACCTCCTTCCCCCAAGTCAGTCTGTGACTATCCATAGTGTTCTCTGATTGGTGTGCCATACTATGTTCCCCCCAAATGGCCTGTCCTCTCTCAGATCTGGTCTCCAAGTCATCACTGTGAAGTTCTCCATAGCCAGCGGTGATCCACTAACTGCTTTCTGAGGAAAGGCCACTCTTCAGAGCTTTAATGGGATTTGGCCATCCTCACATTCATAGGTTCCAAGAAAGACTGACTCTGTCCTTGGTAAATTCAAACAATTGAGACCACTGGGACTGGGACTGGGACTGAGACTGGATTTGGGTGCCTGGCTTCCTGGATCCTAAGTTCAGATTGTTCCATCACCAAGGATATTAGGTGAGGTCACTTCCTTCAAGATCTGAATGAGGTCACTGCCTTGGCAACCACTTTGTCCTAACAGTTGCTTCAAAGTCTCCCATGAAATGGAGGCTGCCAATACATCCTGTGACACTTTCACAAGTTAGAATGGTATATCAACCATAGGTACCCGGGAAGTGCTCTCCACACTGGCCTGGTTTGGTCCTTGTTCTCCATATTAAGAAGAGAGAGGCTAATTCAAACACATCCCTTCATCCTGACCAGGTTGTTTGCAATGAAAGATGACTTTTGCTCTCTCAGTTCCTACATAGGTGCCTACAACTTCTCCAGGAATCATTTTTGCATGGACCTTTGAGTTTCTCAGCAGTTGGTAGAAACCGTACATTCCTGTATTGTAAGACCAACTCTGTCCCTGCTCTTCTGTAGAGTTAGATTGAGGGAAGAGTGTATGGTTAGGGTTAATAACAGGTTCGATTTGGGTTAGGAATCATTCTGCTGCATGAATAATGGTATTGTGAACCTTCGATATTTACAAGAATATATAGGTGAAATATAAGTACGAAAACAGAAATAAAGGTAATATTTGAAGCCCAGAAGGGCATTGGGCCCTTGATTGCAATACTTAGCTTTGATTAATTTTCTGCACAGATGTCTCAGATAAATCAATATACAAATGCATAGGACCTTGTACTTTGGATGATTGATTGTCAAAGAGAACTTCCAGTAAAAAAGGATAGTCGGGGGGCTGGGGATGTGGCTCAAGTGGTAGCGTGCTCGCCTGGCATGTGTGCGGCCCGGGTTCGATCCTCAGCACCACGTTCAAACAAAGAGGTTGTGTCTGCCCAGTACTAAAAAAAATAAAGGTAAAAAAATTCTCTCTCTCTCTCCCTCTCTCTCTCACTCTTTCTTTAAGAAAAAAAATTTAAAAAAGGGATAGTCAGTAGGATTAGGAAGATAGTCGGTAGGTTTAGAAAGAAGAGTGAGTATAGGATTTGCAACAAAAGTTCTTTACCTATAGGGGTTCAGGTATAGAGTGAATGTAAATGTCAGCACATGTGAAGAGTCAGTCACAATGATGAACTGGGGAAAATATGTAGGAAAGCAGATATCAATAGAGACATTAGGAAATCTGGCAAAGTATATTCGGTAATGAAATTTTAGTAAAATAGGTAAATGTCACTTCCTGTTTTTCTGTATGCTTAACAAAACACTGTTGAAATCTTGAGAACTGTTTGCTAATCTTGTTCCCAGAATGTGCTGTCGACAACTGCCAAACTGTAGAATGTACTCATTCACCTGGTTGCACGCAAACTGCTCACTCGCCCAGACACAACAATAAAGTTTCCTCTCTGCCCTCTGCAAGGAAAGTATATAAGCTCTGCTAAAGCTGTTCTCAGGGCTCTCTGCTCTATTCAAGTGAGCTCTGAGCCCCAGCACGCTGGACCCCCAATTAACCCTTTGCTTATGCATGAGACAGTCTCTTGGTGGTCTCTTCACCTGACACTCGCCCGACCTTTACATATGGAGGTTCCACTGAGATTCAGCAGCGGCGGACGAGAGATTCCAACAGGCTCCTCTCGGGGTATGTAAGGTGTCTCTTTCTGGTTTCAGGTTTCAGGTTAGGGCTTCGAAAAATGGCTGTCAATGAAGAGTGTGAGCTCTCTCCAACGGTGGCTGACTTTCATGTCACAGAGCCACAGGCCACGTCCCTGAGGGACGCCCCAGAGTACTCGGGAAATCGAGGAACAGTAGTCTCCTCAATTCAGTGATATTTTGTTTCAGATTCGGTATTGCCAGCCCATCGGGTTGGGCCGGATACTCAGTCCTGGTGTCAGTGTTGGAAGTTCCATTGCCTGTCTTTATTTTCTTGTCTTGTCTGTGTCATGTGTCATTGCTTTTACAGTGTGTGTATCTTTCACTATGGGACAGAGCACTTCAATAGCTCTCTCCCTCACCCTTGATCACTGGACCAAAGTATGCTTAAGGGCTCAGAATCTTTCTTTTTCAGTAAAACGCAGGACCTGGCAGACTCTCTGTGCCTCAGAATGGCCCACCTTTGGATTCGGATGGCCCCTAGAAGAATCTTTCTACTTCCCACTAATTTAAAAAGTCAGAGATATTGTATTTCAGCCAGGGCCACATAGCCATCCGGATCATCAGCCATATTTCTTAACTTTGCAGGACCTCTGCAAATCTCCTCCATGGGTGAAGCATTTCCTTACCCCTGCCCCCACTCCTACTCCTTCACCCATGATCTCTCAAACCCTCTGCTCCTTCTCCTCATCCACCCTCTGTTCTCCCTGAGTCACAAGATTTGACTCTACTGGACTCTCTTCCCCCTCCTTATCTCCTGCCCACATCCCCCAACCCCCAACACCCTCTAAGTGATTCCACTGCTGCTGACTCAGCCTCTCCACAATTGAAGGAAGCTAAGCCAGCCCAACACCCTCCAGATAATTTCCCCGTGGCACACACAGCCCTTCCTCTCCTGGAGGAAGCTAGCCCGGCTAAAAGAACACACCAGGGGTGAATGATTGAAAAACCTGGAACTCGAATGATGCTCCCCCTGCATCCCTTGGGGCCAATGATTGACGATGGCCTTGGGGGAAAAATGCAAGCCTACCAGAATTGACCTTTCTCCTCTTCAGACCTATATAACTGGAAAAATAACAATCCCCCTTTTACCGAGGACCCCACCCAGCTCTCAAGTGTGATTGAGTCATTGATGTTTTCACACCAGCCTACTTGGGATGATTGCCAACAACACCTAGGGACTCTCTTCATGACAGAGGAACAAAAGAGAATCCTCCTGGATGCAAGAGAAAAATACCCTCTGACCAGATGGGTGACCGACAAAACTTTCCAACATATTCAACCCGGCTTTCCCTGAAATTGACCAAACTGGGACCCCAACACCTTTGAAGGTGCAGAGCATCTGTCCACTTATCACTGGGCTCTAATTGTGGGTATCATAGTGGCCGCTAGGCGACCAACTAATTTGGCCAAGTTAAGAGAGATTATTCCAGGGCCTGATGAATCTCCCTCTATGTTTCTAGAAAGAATTATGGAGGCATATAGGAGATATACTCCTTTCGATCCTCAGGCAGAGGATCAAAAGGCATCTGTCACGATGGCCTTTATGGGCAAGCTGCCCTGGATATTAAAAGAAAGTTACAATGCTTAGATGGATTACAAGATATGACTTTGAGAGATTTAGTCAGAGAAGCCAAGAAGGTATACTATAAGAGAGAAACTGAGGAAAAGTAGGGAGCAATGGGAGGATAAAAGAAACAAAAGACAAACTAAGGCATTGACTAAGGTCCTGTTCACAACAACAAATAGGCCAGAAATAAGAAACATGGAGACAGGAAGGGATACCGGGGCCCACACTAGAGGCCACCCTTGGCCCCAGATCAATGGGCCTACTGTAACGAAAAAGGACACTGGTCCAAAGAGAGCCCTAGAATGAGACAGCCACTCCAGCTAGCCATTCTGTCTCTGCAGGATGACTAAGAACGTCGGGGCTCAGATCCCCTCCGAGAGCTCAGGGTAAGTTTTGAAGTGGAGGGGACCCCAGTAAACTTTGAAGTGGATACAGGGGCAATATACTCAGCTCTTAAGGCCCCATTGGCCTCTCAATCAAATAAAAGGTCTCTAATTCTAGGGGCTAATGGCAGTAAATATCGGGATTGGACAACTAAGAGGACCATGGACCGGGGGAAAGGATAAATCCATCACTCCTTCCTAGTAATCCCAGAGATCTGCTCACCAAACTCCGGGCCAAAGTAACTTTTAACCCTGAAGGCCCCCAAGTGGAATTTCTAAATCCTTCAGTAAAAACTCCTATAGTCACGGCTCTAATTATGTCAGTAGAAAATGTATATCAACTCACTCACCTTGGTTCAAAGAAATTGCATTCATTTCTGAAGGATCAAGAACAGAGTTTTTCACTAAGTAACTCACAGTGAAAGAAAATATCTGAATGGGTAACAAAAGCCTGTTGGGTCTGTCATGGTTAATGCTTACCCTTCCAAGCTTCCTGCAGGAAAGAACCTAGGAGGAACCAGACCAGGACAATTCTGGGAAGTGGACTTTACTAAAATTAAGCCAGCAAGGTTTGGACTTAAATATCTCCTAGTCTTTGTAGATATATTTTCAGGATGGATTGAAGCCTTTCCCAGAAAAAAAAAGAAAAAGAAAAAAGAAAAAAAAAAAACAGCGCAAATTGTGGTCAAGAAGATCCTGGAAGATATTTTTACAAGAAACGGCCTGCCTAAAGTAATAAGGTCTGATAATGGACCGGCGTTCATAGCCCAGGTAAGTCAGGGGTTAGGCAGGACCCTGGGGATTAATTGGAGGTTACATTGTGCTTATAGACCCCCGAGTTGAGGACAGGTAGAAAGAACGAATAGAACCATAAAAGAGACCTTAACGAAATTAATCTTAAAGACCTGCATAATAGATTGAACTATGCTCCTGCCTTATGCACTGTTTCATGGAAGAAATACTCTCTCTGTTTCTTTGTGTAACCTCACCCCCTATGAAATTCTTGATGGTGCCCCTCCTCCAGTAAGGGACCTAACCCCAATTCGAAGACCTAACTATCCCTTCTACACCCCATTGCTTGACAGATTTAAAGCTCTTGAACGAACTCAGGGATACCTGTGAAAACAGATGGCCACTGCCCACCAAACTGGGCATCAGGGTACTCCACATCGATATCAAGTAAGAGACTTCATCTACGTAAGACGACATCAGGTGTCATCCCTGGAACCCCGCTGGAAAGGAACATACCAGGTGCTACTTATAAGACCTACAGCAGTAAAGGTAGATGAAATCACATCCTGGATCAATACCTCTCATCTCAAGCCTGCGCCCTGTCCAGACTCTGGCTGGAAACTGGAAAAGATTGGTAACACTTTCAAATTGTGTATTCACCCTGTGTCTAAGGCTATACACTCTCCCCTTGACCACCAGTAGTCCTAACCCTCATCAGCCCGTTCAGCAGCGATGGCTGATCACAAATCCTACTGGAAAAAAGTATAATCTATCTCGCATACAGCCCACTTAGGGACTTGGTGGCCATCTCTCCACCCAGACATTTGTCAGCTGGGTATAGGTCTTTCCTATTGGGATATCCCTGATGAAGAAGATCCCACTAAAATTCCATTAAATCCCTTCCGAACCATAGATAATGGAAACAATCATTATGGATGTAGGGACACGCGAGCCAGATGCAGGTTGGCTATCTTAGATTACTATGTTTGCCCGGGGGACTATCAAAGCCACAAAGAGTCATGGCTGTATAGGGGGAAAGCCGACTTCTTCTGTATGTCATAGGGATGTGAGCATACAGGCAGTGCATGATGGAACCCAAACTCCTCATCAAATTCGGTACACAGCATTGGCCCTATTACCAATTAGATAACCAAAACCGATGGCCCCTAGAGGGGTCTCTAGATCCTCAAAAATTGCATGACCTTTTAAACTTCTGCAAGTGCTCAAAAGAGTGAAAGGAGATTCCCCTATTTGGAGGCCTTTTCCCTCCTTCGCTCACACCCTGAACCATGCTTCTCCAACAGGTCCTCACACTCAGCCTTCTGCTCCAGACTCTCTGCTGTCACTCTCACCTCAGCAACCTGATTTCTCCCCTCTAATTACTAGATCAAAAACTCAAACCTCGGCCGGATCTCAGACCATTGCCCCCTTGCTGAGGTAGCAGGTACTGAGGTAACCCTCCACCCACTCACTCCTCTCTTCTCCAGTCATGACCCACACCGGGTTCCACCAGTTCCTCTTACCAGCTAACCAAAAGCTCAAACCAGCTAAGGAGAACCCTCAGACCCCTATCCAAGATGTAGTGAAAATGGCCTTTAAAGTTTTTTTGTCATCACTGAAACCAGGTTACTAAGAATTAAAAGTCCCTCACAGGATTTTAGGGATACTAACTTCCATCTTCCCCTCTGCTCTACCTGTTCTACTGCTCAACTTTTTGTTGCTATAAAAATCACAAACCCCTTTCCCAGTATTCTTTTACATCTCTCCTACCTCATTCTCAGAGCTTCTGACAGCCACGCCTTTCCCGTCCTCCCCCTCTGTTGCAGGCCCACAGAAAAACATAAACTGACCTTCTACAGAAGTCTTCACCATGGCTGACTTTAGGACTTTCAGAAAGAGTCCCCATAAAAGACTTCAGAGTAGATAAACTTCCTCTTTTCCTGTTGCCCTGTTCTACATGGCCACTGGCCCAAAAATATCAGCACTCCTAAGTTAGACACCCCCTTACTAGTTTTTCACAAAATATGTGAACAGGCCTCTGGCCTTGAGCTGGGGCTTCAGAGATGGCTATAATTCTAAGATAAAGAAGTTACCAACTGGGCTCAATGGTAACAGCTGGAAAAGGAAAAAAAATAAAGGGAAGAAAAAGCTCTCCTTCACCCAGGTGTCCTTGAAAAGTTAACTTCCCCAGAACAGAGGAAAAAACTGATTTTTTTGAACTTCTGCAGACTGAACTTCTGAGCCCCTTCCATTACATGTTGGGTACAAAATTCTGAAACTACCTAAACTTGGGTTTCAGGGAATTAATTGATTAAAACAGAAGTAATGCCCTCTGAATCCGGTTGCAAACAAATAGGAAAGTTTTCCTGTTTTTGGTAGTATCTTAGGTGCCTTGCCTTGTCCGTCCCTACAACAGTATAATTCTATATACTTAAACATTGTTTATGTTTTCATGAAAATGTCAAGAGATGTGATTAATTGTGTAATGGTGCAGATGTTTCCCAGAGTGCTTTATCATGATGCAGGTTCATTTGAAGATCAAATAGGGGGGCATAAAACCCGGTTCCACTGAGAACATATATCCATCACTTTAGCCATCCTATTAGGAATAGGAGTTGCTGCAGGGGTGGGCACAAAAACCAATGCCTTGTTCCGTGGGATACAACAAATGACACAATTAGAAGCAGCAATAGACCAAAACTTAAAGATACTAGAAACCTCCATCACAGCTTTGCAGGAATATTTAACTTCTCTCTCTGAATTTGTTTTAGAGAACAGTCGAGGATTGAACCTCGTCTTCATGAGAGAAGGGGGCCTTTGTTCTGCATTGATGGAAGAATGTTGTGTTTATGCCGACCATACTGGAGTTGTAAAAAATCTATGAGGAAATTAAAAAGATGCCTTGAAAAGTGTCAACGAGAGAGAGAAGCCCAAAAAGGGTTGTTTGAGTCTAGGTTCACACAGACCCCCTGGTTAACTACGCATTTATCAACCCTGGTCAGTCCAATAATAATCATCATATATTTGCTAACTATAAAACCCTGTTTGCTCAACCGTGTAATTTTTTTTTCCAAGCTCAAATTAGACAAGTTAAACTTATGGTAATACCCCACTAGCAGACATAGAATGTGACACCCCGCAAAGATCATTTTTATGATTAAAAGTAGCCAGAAGAAGAAGTGGGGAATGAAAGGTTAATAAAATACGCACTTTTAACTTCCCTTTTTTCTGTATGCTTAACAAAACACTGTTGAAATCTTGAGAAATGTTTGCTAATCTTGTTCCCACAATGTGCTGTCCCCAACTTACAAACTGCAGAATGTACTCCCTCACCGGGTTGCATGCAAACTGACCACTCGCCCTGACCCATCAATAAACTTCCCTCCCTGCCCTCACCAAGGAAAGTATATAAGCTCTGCTTAAGCTGTTCTAAGGGATCTTTACTCTATTCAAGTGAGCTATGAGCCCCAACATGCTGGACCCCCAATAAACCCTTTGCTGTTGCATGAGATTGTCTCTTGGTGGTCTCTTACTCTGACCTCACCCGACCTTTACTTGGATGATTGAATGTAGAAGAGAACATCCATTCAAAAAGGGATAGTCGGTAGGATTAGGAATATAGTTGGTAGGTTTAGGAAGAAAACTGTGTATAAGATTTGGAACAAAAGTTCCTTAGCAATAGGGTTTCGGTTAGAGAGTGAATGTAAATGTCAGCACATGTGAAGAGTCACTCACAATGACGAATTGGAGAAAATATGTTGGAAATAAGATATCAATACACACATTATGAAATCAGGCAAAGTATAAAGTGAATGATAGGATTAGACATTATCAACAAGGTTGAGTTTCAATATAAATCTTAGGAAGAAACAAATATGTAGTCACCAATATGATTGACATTTGAGAGCATTAGGCAACATGGACATGGATATTTTTAGTTATCCAGGATCACTTTCCATTTAGGATTTGCTACAATCATAAGTTTCACCTTTGCATTTTGTGATCAGAATATTACTGTGATAAAATGTATATGTAGATCAGGTGACATGGGTATTTTTTCTAACATTTCTGGGAGCAACATTTTGAAGACATATAAATTAGTGTTGGGGGTACACAGAGTTGTACCCTGTGTCTATGAATATAGAAGTAATGCATGAATTGACAATACTGTGAATAAATAATATAAATGTTTCCCCTTTAAATACTGGATTGAATTGATATCTGAAAATATATAAGAAATCTTATATTGATATACAATCATTCATTCCAACGAGTTATACATCTAATGGAAATATTAGGGTTATGTTTCATTATGAAGAGTGTGTGAGTTTAGCTTCAAAAGTGATTATGGAAATGGAAAATAATGTGTTTGGAAAGAAATCTCATGAAAAAACGAGTCAAGAAACATAGAGAAATACATGTGTTCTGAAGCAGAAAGTGATTGTAAGTATAAAAACATCCTATAAATTTCCTAACATGTGGATGAAATATATATCCTATGATGTGCAAAAAATGAAAAATTAAGTAATGTACCAGTGTTGAATGAAAATGAATTTCAAAACACATATCATGTCCCATAGGTATCTACTTGCATTGATGTTAAACTGGGTCAGTTACTGTAGAAACATTAGGGTTTGAAAGGACCATTTACTAAATGGTCAGTACCAGGAATCAAATATATATTTCAGGTGAATGAATATATCTGAGCATAATCTTGTGAAATTTTTATTATAAATCCACATTCATGAACATGAATAAATTTAGGGAGTGTATATAAGATACATATATTTCACATTTTGAAAAATTAGGAGGGTGTATAATATATATATATATATATATATATATATATATATATATATATATATAACACAGATAAATTAAAAAGTAGCAATATATGTGAATCAAAATTCATCATGAAAGATATATCATCCACAGATTAAAAATTATTCATTTTACTGAACATGGATTTATGTATAATATTGTTCAACTAGGAAGCTCACCCATAGGTTGAATTTTCAGTTCCAAAAGCATTTTGGAGGAGTGATGTCTTCTCACAATTTGTATCTGCCAAGTCAGCCTCCTCACAAAAATGTATGTGTGATACCAGGTAATATTCTATATGTGCATAGAAAAATACATGTGCTGGATAGGCTCCAGAGAAATGGAGACAGGAATTCACATATAAGTTAACATTAAAAACAATGGAGAACTATTTCAATTAACAATTGACTACATTTACAACACCTACCATTTATCATGCAAAAAGGAAGTCCAAGTATACACCATGCCTCCTCTGAACTCTTTGTGTTTCTATAGTGTTTGGGTTTTTTCCTCCATCATATTAGGATTAGTAATCAGAGTCTAGTAGGGTGTGAGTTAGTGTCAGGGATTCAGTATTTCGAATGGAAAATAGAAAAATGAATCCAATGTGTATGCAAATATGTGCTACACAAAAATCTTTCCACTCTCATCCAGAACAACGCCTAGATATCACCTTCACCCCAAGTAAGACACAATTAGAGGAGAAGAGTTAGAAAATCTTTGAATACATATCTCCAATGGAAAATGCTCAGGAGTTCACAAACTTGGTTGTGGTAGAGGGATTTTCAAAAGTAAGGGACAGGGCAAACACTCCACAAACTTGGACCTCTGCCTTCCTAAAGACTTCTTGAGAAACTGCCTCTGAGGTTGAGCACTTGAAATATATGTTGTTGTCAGGAGCTTTAGCTTTTTTTCTAGTGAGACCATCAAAACTGGGTCTGCATCTCTGGGACCTTGTGGATATGGTTTCTTATTTTCCAATAAACATGGGGCAGCAGTGCTGAATTCTCTATTTGTAGGTAAACTGTGTTCATGGGGGGCTAAGTGTATCCACATGTTGACTGTGAATCCATTTGGTCATCCTCCACATTTCGTGGTGATTCTTGGTGCTGCACTGGGAATTTGGTATTTGCTTCATGGAATACAAGGAGCTCAACTGGGACACAGTCCTGGAGGGAGTTCTGTCACGTGTGGTGGGTCAGGGTCTGCAGGAGAATGCATCAACCAGGCTTCTGTCCCACATAGTTTGCCCCCTTGACCATAATAACCTGATTGTGAACATTTCCCTTAAACCTCTCGTTATAAAAAGATGCCTTTACATATAAGGGTCTGCTGGATGCACCATGTCAGCCACAAGCCATTTTGAAGTCAAGGCAGATGCACATGGCCCCATGACAGAAGTTTTATCACAAAACTGCACACCACTGCTCTAGGTCCATTAATCAGCAGGCTCGAACTTACTGGCATCTCTGTTCTACACCATTTTCATGAAAACCATTCAATCAAGGAACTGTCTTGTACACTCATCATCAGCAACAGTGCATCCAAAGGTTCTCCGGTGCAACCTGGTCAAGGGAATTTAAAATATTTCATGGTATTTATCCAGCAATTTTTCAAGAATGAATTTGGAGGCACTGTGGGTTTCAATTCTTTCAGGAAACATTAAATAGTGTGGAAGCTCATTTCAATGAAACCTCTGGAAAATTCTCACAGGCGAGTCTTCCCAAGGAGTGGCCAAAAGGTCACAGGAAGCCAGGCCAATTGAGGTCTACAATGTGAGGTCCATGTGTGTTTTGATGCTCAACTGTGCCTGCCATGTGTTTTAGAAAAAAATCATGTGATATCCAGGCTGAGATTCCCAGTGTTCTGTGGAAAGCCACCCTGGACCTAGATCTCAGTTTACAAGGGCGACTCTCATGCGTTGCCTGCTAAAATCCCAACACAATTCATGGCAATACTTTTCTGAGTTCAGTTCCAGAACTCAGTCTCTAAGGGAAATCACACCAGACTTCAAGCCCAGGTGGACCCAGTCATTTCTTCCAACCGCCTCACAAATGATCAAAATTAAAACCTAAACACTCCCACAAGGCCTTCATCTTCTCCATATAGACACTCAACTTTACCTCTGGCTGAAGGTTCCCATGAGGGGCGCAGCCCAAGACAGTGTCCAAAATGAGCTCCCTTGCCCCTCATTTTCCTAAAGTCAGGGTGGCCTGGACACCATTCCTGTGAACCAGGAATGATTAAATAGACCTGCCACTAATACTGCTCTGCTTCTCCATTTTGAGGCCTACTGAATGTCAGGTATAGATTCTTTATGTGATTTGGAGTCATGAGAAAACCCAAGCACTTCTGCAGGGCTTTGAAGAACTCATTTGACCCAAAGGATCCATATTCTCATTTGATGGAGTCAGGAACATCACAGAAGAAGGCAAGAGACTTCATCCACAATGACTGATCTTTTTGCCATTTGGTTTTGGATGCACACATGGGATCTTTCTTTAGATCCATCAGGTGATGAGAATCTAAGCTGGAGCCTCAGACAGGGCCACGTGGCTTATTCAGACACCTCCCTTTCCAAAGCAATTAAGCCAAGAACCACAGGTGATCCCCATTCATTTCCGTTTGATAACTGTTTTCTTCAGTCTTCACAAAGGGGTGGCCTGAGGCAAAGTCCGTTCTGACATTCAGGGCAACAGAACAATAGGTAAGCAAAAGGCCCAAAGCAGCGTTTCTCCACTGAGAATTTCCTGGCCACACTGATATCTGAGTGTTCTGAGATGCTTGCCATGCCATTCCCTTCAGCTATTAAGTACATGGGCATGTCACAGTGATTGGAGGTGGTACATATCTTGGATAAAAAATCTTAAGCCTATACTGGAGAGTGTCCAGAATTCTGGAAGAAAACAGAAACTTAGGAAGTTTGTAGGTGTTTTCCATTGGTAAGGCAAGCTGCAGTCCTTTCATAAATTGAACAGGTTGAATGCTGGGAAGCGTTCTACTTCACAGGACACATCCATTGATGCATTTTCTTTTCTAATGTCTACAACCACTGACACAGTGGGATACACAGATATAGAAACACTAGGCATGTCAAATGACTTTTTAGAAACCGTCCATTCCAAACCAAATAAATCACCTTTTTTGTTTTCCCTATTCTCAGAACATGAGACAAAACCACAAACTGACATTCACACACCCAGGCACCTCCTTCCCCCAAGTAGGTCTGTGACCATTCTGAGTGTCCTCTGACTGGTAGGCCATATGATGGTCCTCTGAAATTGCCTTTCCTGTCTCAGATCTGGTGTCCTTCACCAACTCTGTGAAGTTGTCAGGAGGCAGTGGTGAGCCAATTCCAGTCTTCTCAGGAAAGGCTCCTCTTCAGAGCTTTCTTGGAATTTGGCCACCTTCACATAAATAGGTACCTAGAAAGACTGATTCTATCCTTGGTAAATCCAAAAAAGTGAGACCACTGGGACTTGGACGGGTAATGGCGCTGGGTGCCTGGCTTCCTGGATCCCAAATTCAGAGAGTTCCATCACGAAGGAAGTAGGTGAGGTCACTTCTATCAGGAACAGAATGAGGTCACTGACTTGGCCACCACTATGTCCTAACAGTTGCTTCCTAGGTTTTCATGAGATGGAGGCTGCCCTACTTCCTGTGACACATTCACAAATTAGAATGCTATAGAAACCATAGGCACCTGGGAACAGCTCTCCAAACAGGACTGGTTTGGTCCATCTTCTCTACATTAAGAAAAGAGAGGCTGATTCAGAAACATCCCTTTATCCTGACCAGGGTGTTTGCCATGGAAGATGACTTTTGCTCTCTCAGGTCCTTCATAGCTGCATCTTCTCCATGGATCATTTCTGCATGGTCTTTTGAGGTTCTCAGCAGGTGGAAGATCCCCTACCTTCCTGTATTGTAAGACCAACTCGATCCCTGCTCTTCTGTAAAGTTACATTGAGGAAACAGTGTATGGTTAGGGTTAATAGCATGTTCGATTTTGGTTAGGAATCATTCTGCTGGATGAATAATGGTTTGGGAACCTGTGATACTTATAAGAATATAGACGTGAAATATAAGTATGAAAACAGAAATCTAGGTAAGATTTGAAGCCCACAGGGCATTTCACGATTGATTGGCATAGTAAGCTTGAATTATGTTCTGCACCGAGGTCTCAGATCAATTCATATACAATAGCATTGGATGCTGTACCTCAGATGACTGAATTTAGAAGAGATCATCCAGTCCAAAAGGGATAGTCCGTAGGATTAGGAAGATTGTCAGTAGGATTCGGAAGAAGAGTGAGTCTAGGAGTTGGACCAAACGTTCTCTAGCAATAGGGTTTCAGTTAGAGGGTGAATGTAAATATCAGCACATGTGAAGAGTCAGTCACAATGATGAACTGGGGAAAATATGTAGGAAAGAGAGTAAATATGTATCAATAGAGACATTAGGAAATCAGGCAACATATAAAGTGAGTGATAGAATTAGACATTTTCAACAGGGTTGAGGTTGAATACATAATCTTAGGAAGAAACAATTATGTAGTCAGCAATAGGATTGACATTTGAGTGCATTAGGGAACCTAGACATGGAGGTTTTTAGTATTCCATGATCACTTTTAATTTAGGCTTTAGTACAATCATAAGTGTGACCTTTGCATTTTGTGTCAAGAATATTACTGTGGTAAAATGTATATGTAGATCAGATGACATGAGTATTTCTTCCACCAATATGGGGAGCAATATTTTGAAAACTTATAAATTAGTATTGCAGATTAAATAGGCATACCCGGTGTTGATGAGTAAGAGATGATGCATGAATAGACCATATTGTGAATAAATTATATAACTGATTTCAACTTTAAATAATGCATTAAAATTATATCTGAAAATATATAGGAAATCTTATATTGATATACATACATTCATTCCAACCAGTTATACATCTAATGGTAATATTAGGGTTAAGGTTTATGATGAAGAGTGTGTGAGTTTTGCTTCAAAAATGATTATAGAATCAAAAATAATGTTTTTAGAAAGAAGTCTAGTGAAAAGACCACTAAAGAATCATAGAGGAATACATGTTTTCTGAATGAGAAAGTGATTGAAAGTGAACCACATGCCTATAAATTTGTGAATTTGTGGATGAAAGGATATATCCTATGATGTCCATAAACTGAAGAAATAGTAATGTACCAGTGTGGAATAAAAATGAACTTCAAAATACATATCATGTCCCATAGGAATCTAACTGCATTGATGTTAAACTTGGTCAGTTACTATAGAAATATTAGAATATATAAGGACCATTCACCGAACTTAGTTTTCAGTACAAGGAAACAAATATGTATTTCAGGTGGTTGAATATTTCTGAGAATAATCTGTTGAGAGCCACAGCCAAAGGAGCCCCAGCAAACTTCCAGCTACCAGCAAACTTCCAGCTGCCGGGTGATGATTGGCTCACAGCGGCCACAGCATCATCTAGCTGATTGGCTCCTCTGTGGTGATGCTCATTGGAGATGCTCATTGAGTGGTTTTCCTGACCTTTCAGACTGCCAACGGATGATTGGCTCACAGCGGCCCTAGCAACATCTAGCTGATAGGCTCCTCTGTGGTGATGCACATTGTGCTTGTTCCCTGCCCTTTCAGACATGAGAGCTGCTTATTGGGGGACTTTTTGGCTCCGCCCACACCACCAAGCCAATCGGCCTCAAGAGGAGGAGGCTCATGGTTGAGGGAGAGGCTTGTGGGAAGCCTGTGGTAGCAGTTGGGCTCTGACGGTTTTTCCTGAGGAGCTGTTTTGTTTGGTGTCATCTTGTTGGGTTGTATTATAGTAGAAATATGGGATCAGATATTAGTAAATAAAAACCTGAAAGAGTGTTCAGTAAATTGTTAGAGGAAGGAGGCATCTCAGTAAAATCAAGAACACTCAGGGCATACGCTGATACAATACAAAAATGTAGCCCATGGCTTTTTAAGGAGGAGTTGTTAAATATATCACAATGGAACCATCATGGTGAAGATTTAAAAAGAATAGAAAAGAAAAGCCCAGGGACTCTGCCAGTTGGCACATTGCCATTGTGGACGTTTGTATCTTGTTTGCTTAGTGGAAAGCCTTCAGTTCAGACAATGGTAGAGGAAGGAGAAGACATATTGATTCAAGTAAAAGAGAAGGTCTCTCAAGTTACTCAGACAGAAGAAAAAATTCAAGTAAAAGAAAAGGTCTCTCGAACTAGTCAGACAGAGAAAGAAAGTGAAAAACAGAAAAAGCCATCAGGGGAGAAAGTCACAACAGGAGACTGCTACTAAAACCTTTTTATCACCGGATGGTGTAAGTGTCCAACAAACAGCACCACCTCTACAGGAGACTGCTACTAATACCTTTCTATCACCAGAGGACGTAAGTGTCCAACTAACAAGGCCACCTCCATATGCTGGGAGGCCCCCAACTCCCGCAGTTGATAGTTGGAATCCTGAGACAAGATCTCAAATATTAACATGCCCAGTATTTGAGGCAGGAGGGCAGCGAGTTTACCATGCTTTAAATTTCAAAACAGTGAAGCAGCTAAAAGAGGCTGTAACAACCTATGATCCTCAAGCACCCTTCACTGTAAGCATGGTCGAATCCATTAACAACATGAACATGACACCAGCAGATTGGGCTAATATGTGTAAAGGTGTGCTAAATGGAGGACAATACCTGTTATGGAAGGTTGCCAATGAGAAATTTTGCAAGGAGACGGCTAGGCAAAATGCAGCAGCTATTTATCCTCAGAGAAATCTAGATATATTGTTAGGAAAGGGACCTTATGGGGATCAGCAGCAACAATGTGCTTATGATCCTGGTGTATATGCACAAATTGCTATAGATGCAATTAAGGCATGGAAGACTTTACGAGGACATGGAGGTTTACAAGGTCAATTATCTAAGGTAATATAAGAAGCTAATGAACTTTATGCTGAATTTGTAAATAGACTTATTCAAAGAGCTACCAGAGTTTTTGGAAATACAGAACAAGCAATGCCATTACTAAAACAACTGGCTTATGAGCAAGTGAATTGTTGGTGCAAAGATATCATTAAACCATGGAAACATGAAGATTTAAACACATATATTTAATTATGTAGAGACATTAATGAACAAGAGCAAGTCGTGGCAGCTGCAGTAAAACAGGCTTTAGATGCCAGAGACATTAATGAACAAGGGCAAATTGTGGCAGCTGAGTCAAACAGGCTTCAGATGCCAGGCCAAGAACATGCTACAAATGTGAACAAACAGGACATTTTAAAAGGAATTGCCCCATAGGTGGAGGGTTTAACAAAACTAGGTATCAAAGGAGTAGAATACCAGGTATTTGCGCACGATGCCTTAGAGGGAGACATTAGGCTAATCAATGCCGTTCTCAAACCACCATAGAGGGTACTCCATTATCAAAAAACGAACAAGGACCAGGTGTTTATCCACAATATCGTGGAGAAAGACATCGGGCTCCATTGCCAAAAAATGGACAAGGGGGCCAAATGCTCCAGGGCCCAAAACCACAAATATACGCACAACTGGAGGAACCCAGCAACCCCATCAGGGTAGTGCCCAGGACACATTGTCGATCAGATCCCTCATGAGACAAACCAGAGGGAGCACAGGATTGGACATCTGCACCTCCGCCAGAGCAGTACTAACTCCAGAGATGGGAATTCAAATCATTCCCACAGGGGTAAAAGGACCTCTTCCCAAAGGAACAGTAGGCTTATTATTGGGACGCAGCTCTTCTACTCTAAAAGGACTTATGATAAGCCCTGGGGTAATTGATCCCTACTATGAAGGTGAAATAAAAATTATAGCCAGTTATCCAAAGGGTATATCAGTAATTTCACCAGGAGATAGAATAGCACAGTTACTAATAATACCCAGCCTACATGAAAAATTTTCCAGTCGTACTGTAGAAAGAGGTTCCAAGGGATTAGGCTCCAAAGGTGTAGATTGGGCTATGCTTTCTTTAAATTTAGATTCTCGCCCCATGCTAAAACTAAATATTCAAGGACATGAATTTAATGGGCTACTGGATACAGACACAGACCTTAGCATCATCTCTCGTCAAGAATGGCCAAAACATTGGCCATTACAACAAGCCACTCAAATGCTTCGAGGCCTAGGAGTGGCATCTAATCTTCATAGAAGTGCAATGGTATTAGATTGGAAGGATCCTGAAGGATGTGAAGGAACAATGCAGCCATATGTATTGGATCATCTTCCCATAAACTAATGGGGACGAGATGTCATAGATCAATTAGGTTTGACAATAACAAATAACATCAACCAAAATACACCCACTATTATGACTAGACAAGGTTTTAGGAAAGGAAAAAGATTAGAAAAACAAGAACAAGATATAGCAGCACCAATACAAATAGATCAAAGAACAGACAGACATGGTTTGGATTTTGAGAAAGGGCCACTGAGGCAATAAATATTACTTGGAAATCAGAAAGAACAGAATGGGTTCCTCAGTGGCCCCTGACTAAAGAAAAGATACAAGCAGCCCATGACCTGGTCAAACAACAATTAGGTGAAAGACATACACAACCTTCTGTATCTCCCTATAATACTCCCATTTTTGTAATCAAAAAGAAATCTGGTAAATGGAGATTATTGCAAGATTTAAGAGCCATTAATAATGAGATGGTTATTATGGGACCTGCTCAATCAGGGAATCCTCAATTGTCTGCTTTTCCTGAAAACTGGTATGTTTTAGTTTTAGATATTAAAGATTGTTTTTTTTTTTTTTCAATTGCAATTCATCCTGAGGATAGTCCAGGTTTTGCATTTACTATACCTGCACTGAATCATGAAGATCCTGTTCGGAGATATGAATGGAAAGTACTCCCTCAAGGGATGGCTAACAGCCCAACTATGTGTCAAATTTATGTTAACAAAGTAATCCAGCCACTTAGAAATCAAATTCCTGTCAGACCACAGAGGGAGCCAGCGGCCACCATCTTGGAGAGCTGACGTCATCATCTCTGTTTTTTTTTTTTTTTTTTTTGACTGATCACAGCTCTTTCAGCTATAGATCAGCGGGGAAAACTTAAGGGCCCCTCCCAGCTCTCTTGTAAGCCCAATAGCCAGACCGAGGGCGGCACGGAGCCGGCGGGAGCCGCGGCTTCGGCGAGGGAGCCGACGGCTGCGGCGAGGGAGACGGCGGCAGCGGCGGCTGCGGCGAGGGAGCCGGCGGGAGCTGGGGCTGCGGCGAGGAAGCCGGCGGCAGCCGGGGCAGCGGCACGGGAGCCGGCCAGAACCGGCGGGAGCCGCAGCAGCGGCGCGGGAGCCGGTGGGAGCCGTGGCGGTGCTGGCACAGGAGTCGGCGGGAACCACGCGGCGCGGGACTCCCAGCTACCGCTCCCACCAGTGCTGACAACTGAGGTCTCTTGCACCGACTCGCCTTGGCATGGGACTCACGGCTACAGCTCCCACCGGTGCTGAAAACTGAGGTCTCTTGCATCAGATACGGGGACGTGGCTACCAGAAGGTAAGCAAGTTTGCTGGGGGTGCTCAGCCCCAAGCTCTACAAACTAATGGCCTGAGGGAGGCAAACAAGGAGAGTGTGCCCAGGCACTAATGAAACAGCTGCTCCACGCGTGTGCAAGGTAGGCAGAACTGTGACCACCGACAAAACAGGCCCAGTGGACTGCCAGACACATCGCGCAGGTTGGGGGAGGGGCAGAGCCGTCGGGCGCCTGCAAGTTACGCAGACCTGCGAATCACCAGCTGATCAGACCCAGCAACCGCGGAGCAGCAGAGCCACCCCCGGGCCTGCAAGGAAGGCGCACTTGCCACACACCAGCAGGTCAGGCCCAACAAACTGCGGAGGGGCACAGCTGCCCCACGAGCCTGCTAGGTAGGCAGTACCCTGACCACCAACAGAACAGGCTCAGAGGACGGCCAGACACATCGCCCCGCCCCGGTTGGGGGAGGGGCAGAGCCGCCAGGCGCCTGCAAGGTAGGCAAACCTGCATCTCACCAGCATATCAGGCCCAGCAACCAGCGGAGCGGCAGAGCTACCCCCGGGCCTGCTAGGTAGGCGCACTTGACACCCATTGGCAGGTTAGGCCCAGCAACTCTCGGAGGGACACAGCTACTCCACGCACGTGCAAGGTAGGCGGAACACCTCGGCAAGGAGCCTGGGGCCCGTCAAAGCAGAGAGGTGACGTCACTGGAGCTCGGCCTTTGGAATTTCTTCCAAGCGGAATCCCAATTTAGCAGGCATAGTCTACCAACACAAAGTAGAGACAACAGAGATATACAACACCAAAACAAATCTATAGAATACAGAAATGCAGCAATCAAATAGAGCTCGAAAGTAACGTGAACATCATGAAAAAACAAGGGAAAAAAATGAGTACAAACAATGCAGGAAAACTTAATTCTACAGGAAGACGTAGAAGCATCAGAAACAGGGATAGGGAAAGAACTCAAGGCATACCTAACTCAGATGAAATGGAATATTAGAGAAGACATGAGGCAGCAAGTCCAAGCAATAAAAGTATATTTTGAAAATGAATTAAACAAACAAATTGAAATGGCAAACAAGGAGCTTTACAAGGAGATAGAGATCTTAAAAAAATTCAAACAGTAATCCTATAAATGCAGGAAACTATAAACCAAATTAAAAACTCAAACGAGAATATTACAAATAGACTAGATAAAGTAAAAGTCAGAAAATCAGATAATGAAGACAAAGTTTATCAACTTGAAAAGAATATAGTCAACAGAAAAAAGATGCTTAAATCCCATGAGCAATCTATTCAAGATATATGGGATGTCATAAAAAAAAAACTTGAGAGTCATCTGGATAGAAGAAGGCATAGAGATTCAAACCAAAGGAATAGACAACATATCAAATGAAATAATTCTAAAAAACTTCCCAGAGATAAAAGATGGATTGGATTGTGAAATCCTGGAAGCCTATAGGACCCCAAACATTCAAAACCATAATAGACCAACTCCAAGACATATAATAATGAAGATAGCCAACATACAGAACAAGGAGAGAATATTAAATGCTATAAGAGAAAGGAGGCAGATTACATTCAGGGGTAAACCAATTAGGTTAACGACTAATTTTTCATCACAGACTTTGAAAGCGAGAAGATCCTAGAACAATGTATTTCAAATGCTGAAAAATAATGGATTGTAACCAAGAATACTGTATCCAGCAAAATTAAGCTTCAGATTTGAGAATGAAATTAAAGTCTTTCACGATAAACAAAAGCTAAAAAAATTTGCAGCCAGAAAACCAGCCCTGCAAAGCATTTTGAACAAAATACTACAAGAAGAGGAATAGAAAAATAGTGCCCAAATCTAACAGTGGGACGTATCTCAGTAAAGGGGGGAGGAAAATAACCAAAAAAGTAAAAACTAGCCAAACTAAAATATAATAAATATATAAACATGACTGGAAGTACAAATCATATTTCAATAATAACCTTAAATGTTAATGGCCTAAACTCACCAATCAAGAGACATGGGCTAGTAACCTTGATCAAAAAAACAAATCCAACAATATGTTGCCTTCAGGAGACTCATATGATTCGAAAAGCCATACACAGGCTGAAGGTAAAAAGGTTGGGAAAAATCATGCCACTCACATGGCCCTCAGAAGCAAGAAGTAGTAGTGATACTCTTATGGAATAAAATCAACTTCAAACCTAAGTTAATCAAAAGGGATAAAGAAGGACACAATATTCTTTTAAAAAGAACCATCCACCAACAAGACATAACAATTATCAATTTGTATGCACCAAGCAATGGAGCTGCAACGTTCATAAAACAAACTCTCCAAAGTTCAAGAGTCAAATAGACTACAACACAATAATTATGGGTGACTTCAAAACACCACTCTTGGCATTAGACAGATCCTCTAGACAAAAACTGAATAAAGAAACTATAGAACTCAACAGCACAATCAATAACCTAGACTTAACCAAAATATATAGAATATATCAACCATCATCAAGTGGATACACGTTCTTCTCAGTAGCAGCACATGGATCCTACTCAAAGATAGACCATATATTATGCCATAGGGCAATTCTTAGTAAATATAGAAGCATGGAGATAATACCATGCACCATATTTGATCATAATGGAATGAAACTGAAAATCAATGATAAAAGAAGGAAGAAAAAATCCTACATCACATAGAAAATGAACAATATTCTACTGAATGATCAATGGGTTACAGAAGACATAAACGAGGAGATAAAAAAATTCTTAGAGACAAATGACAATACAGACACAACATACTGGAATCTATGGGACACAAAGAAAGCAGTTTTAAAAGGGAAATTTATTTCTTGGATTTCTTTCCTCAAAAAAAAAAGAAAAAAAATAAAAAATAAATGAACTCACACTACACCTCAAAAACCTAGAAATGGAAAAGCAAAACAACACTAAATGTAGTAGAAGACAAGAAATAATTAAAATTAGAGCAGAAATCAACAAAATTGAAGCAAAAAGAACATTCAAAAAAATTGATAAAACTAAAAGTTGGTTCTTTGAAAAAATAAATAAGATTGACAGGCCCTTAGCCATGCTAAGGAAAAGAAGAAGAGAGAGAACTCAAATTACTAACATATGGAATGAAAAAGGCAATATCACAACAGACACTACAGAAATACAGAAGATAATTAGAAAGTATTTTGAAACCCTATATTCCAATAAAATAGAAGATAGCAAAAATATCAATAAATTTCTTAAGTCATACGATCTGCCCAGATTGAGTCAGGAGGACACACAATTTAAACAGACCAATAACAAAGGAAGAAATAGAAGAAGCCATCAAAATACTACAAACCAAAAAAAGCCCTTGAACGGATGGGTATACAGCAAAGTTCTACAAAACCTTCAAAGAAGAATTAATACCAATACTTTTCAAGCTATTTCAAGAAATAGAAAAAGAAGGAGCTCTTCCAAATTCATCCTATGAGGCCAAAATCACCCTGAACCCAAAACCAGACAAAGACACTTCAAAGAAAGAAATCCACAGACCAATATCTCTAATGAACTTGGATGCAAAAATTCTCAATAAAATCCTGGTGAATTGAATACAAAAGCATATCAAAAAAATTATGCACCATGATCATGTAGGATTCATGCCTGGGATGCAAGGCTGGTTCATTATACGGAAATCAATAAATGCTATTCACCACATCAATAGAATTAAAGAGAAGAACCATATGATCATCTCGATAGATGCAGAAAAAACATTCGACAAAGTTCAGCATCCCTTTATGTTGAAAACACTAGAAAAACTAGGGATAACAGGAACTTACCTCAACATTGTAAAAGCTATATATGCTAAACCTCTGGCTGGCATCATCCTAAATGGAGAAAAACTGAAGGCATTCCCTCTAAAATCTGGAACAAGAGGGATGCCCTCTATCACCTCTTCTATTTAATTCAGTTCTTGAAACACTAGGAAGAGCAATTAGACAGACAAAAGAAATTAAAGTCATAAAAATAGGGAAAGAAGAACATAAATTATCGCTATTTGTGGATGACATGATAATATATTTAACAGACCCAAAATGGTCTACAAAGGAACTGCTAGAGTTAATAAATGAATTCAGCAATGTGTCAGGATATAAAATCAACACGCATTAATCAAAGGCATTCCTGTATATCAGCAGCAAAACTTCTGAAATGGAAATAAGGAAAACCACTCCATTCACAATATCCTCAAAGAAAATAAGATAATTGGGATAACACCTAACAAAAGAGGTGAAAGATTTATGTAATGAAAACTACAGAACCCTAAAGAGAGAGATAGAAAAAGATCTTAGAATATGGAAAAATATACCCTATTCATGGATAGGCAGAACTAACATCATCAAAATGGCGATATTACCCAAAATTATCTACAGGTTTAAATCGATGCCAATCAAAATCCCAGTGACATTTCTTGTAGAAATGATAAAGCAATCATGAAATTCATATGGAAAAACAAAAGACCCAGAATAGCAAAAACAATGCTAAGAAGGAAGTTTGAATCTGGAGGAAGAGCAATACCAGAGTTTAAACTGTAGTACAAAGCAATAGTAACAAAAACAGCATTGTACTGGTACTAAAACAGGCAGGTGGACCAATGGTACAGAATAGAGGACACAGAAACCAATCCACAAAATTACAACTTTCTTATATTTGATAAAAGGGGCTAATAACCTGCAATGGAGGAAGGATAGCATCTTCAACAAACGGTGCTAGGAAAATTGGAAATCGATATGCAACAAAATGAAACTGAATCCCTTTCTCTCACCAAGCAAGGAAGTTAACTCAAAATGGATCAAGGAGCTAGATATCAAATCAGAGACACTGCATCTGATAGAAGAAAAAGTCGCCTACGATCTACATACTGTAGGGTCGGGCTCCAAATTCCGACGGTGGCAGCGGCGGCTGCGGCGAGGGAGCCGGCGGGAGCTGGGGCTGCGGCGAGGGAGCTGGCGGCAGCCGGGGCAGCGGCACGGGAGCCGGCCGGAATCGGCGGGAGCCGCAGCAGCGGCGCGGGAGCCGGTGGGAGCCGTGGCGGTGCTGGCACAGGAGTCGGCGGGAACCACGCGGCGCGGGACTCCCAGCTACCGCTCCCACCAGTGCTGACAACTGAGGTCTCTTGCACCGACTCGCCTTGGCATGGGACTCACGGCTACAGCTCCCACCGGTGCTGAAAACTGAGGTCTCTTGCATCAGATACGGGGACGTGGCTACCAGAAGGTAAGCAAGTTTGCTGGGGGTGCTCAGCCCCAAGCTCTACAAACTAAGGGCCTGAGGGAGGCAAACAAGGAGAGTGTGCCCAGGCACTAATGAAACAGCTGCTCCACGCGTGTGCAAGGTAGGCAGAACTGTGACCACCGACAAAACAGGCCCAGTGGACTGCCAGACACATCGCGCAGGTTGGGGGAGGGGCAGAGCCGTCGGGCGCCTGCAAGTTACGCAGACCTGCGAATCACCAGCTGATCAGACCCAGCAACCGCGGAGCGGCAGAGCCACCACCGGGCCTGCAAGGAAGGCGCACTTGCCACACACCAGCAGGTCAGGCCCAACAAACTGCGGAGGGGCACAGCTGCCCCACGAGCCTGCTAGGTAGGCAGTACCCTGACCACCAACAGAACAGGCTCAGAGGACGGCCAGACACATCGCCCCGCCCCGGTTGGGGGAGGGGCAGAGCCGCCAGGCACCTGCAAGGTAGGCAAACCTGCATCTCACCAGCATATCAGGCCCAGCAACCAGCGGAGCGGCAGAGCTACCCCCGGGCCTGCTAGGTAGGCGCACTTGACACCCATTGGCAGGTTAGGCCCAGCAACTCTCGGAGGGACACAGCTGCTCCACGCACGTGCAAGGTAGGCGGAACCGTGACCACTGACAAAACAGGCCCAGTGGCCCGCCAGATACATCGCCCCAGTTGGGGGAGGGGCAGAGCCGCCACCAGCGCCTTTTAGGTAGACAGACCTGCAACCAACAGACAGAACAGGCCTAGTGGCCAGCGGAGGGGCAAAGCCACTGCTCACGCCTGCAAGGTAGGCGGACCTGTGACCACCGAAAGAACAGGCCCATCGAAAGTACAGGCACAGCGGCCTCCCGGCGTGGTAGTCACATTGCCTCAATTGGAGGAGGGGAAGAACCACCGCCAAAGCCTGCAAGGGAGACTTTGCAGCTATACAAGAGCAATATAAATACGTAGGGGGAAAAATCAATAACACAACAGTTTCACCAAGCATAAAGAAACGCGATCAATATGAAAAGACAAGGAAAGAAAGGACCACAAGCAATGCAGGTCAACTCAACTTTAGAAGAGGTAATTTCTGCAGCAGATGGAATGTCAGATAAAGAATTCAGGATATACATGCTTCAGATGATCTGGAGTCTCAAGGAAGACATTAGACAGCAAAATCAGTCAATGAAAGACCACTTCGACCACTTTGACAATCAATTACATAAACAAATCCAAGAAGCAAAAGATCAATTATACAGGGAGATAGAGGTTATAAAAAACAAACAAACAGAAATCCTGGAAATGCAGGAAACAATAAACCAACTTAAAAACTCAATTGAGAATACTACCAGCAGAGTAGAACACTTAGAAGATAGAACATCAGACAATGAAGACAAAGTATTTCAACTGGAGAAGAACATAGACAGCTCAGCAAAGCTGTTAAGAAACCATGAGCAGAACATTCAAGAAATATGGGATAACATAAAGAGACCAAACTTAAGAGTCATTGGGATACAGGAAGGTACTGAGGTCCATACCAAAGGAATGAGCAATCTATTCAACGAAATAATACGAGAAAACTTCCCAGACTTGAAGAATGAGACAGAATCCCAAATCCTAGAAGCCTACAGGACGCCGAATGTGCAAAATCATAAGAGATCCACACCTAGACACATTATAATGAAGATGCCCAACATACAGAATAAGGAGAGAATTTTAAAAGCTACAAGAGAAAGGAAGCAGATTACATTTAGGGGTAAACCAATCAGGATAACAGCTGATCTTTCAACACAGACTCTCAAAGCTAGAAGATCCTGGAATAACATATTTCAAACACTGAAAGAAAAGGGGTTCCAACCAAGAATTGTGTATCCCGCGAAATTAAGCTTCAGGATGGAAGATGAAATTAAAACCTTCCATGATAAACAAAAGTTAAAAGAATTTGCAGCTAGAAAACCATCTCTTCAAAACATCCTTGGCAAAATATTACAGGAAGAGGAAATGGAAAATATCAATGAAAACCAACAGCGGGAGGTAGTACAGTAAAGGGGGGGGGAATAATCAAAGAGGAAAACAAACCATGTTTAGTAACATAAATAAACAAATATGGCTGGAAGAACAACCCATATCTCAATAATAACCCTAAATGTTAATGGCTTAAACTCACCAATTAAGAGACACAGGCTAGTAGAATGGATCACAAAACAAGACCCAACAATATGCTGCCTTCAGGAGACGCATTTGATAGGAAAAGACATACATAGACTGAAGGTGAAAGGTTGGGAAAAATCATATCACTCATATGGACTTCGGAAACAAGCAGGAGTGTCCATACTCATATCAAATAAAATAGATTTCAAGCCAAAGTTAATCAAAAGGGATGAAGAGGGACACTACATACTTCTTAAGGGGACCATACACCAACAAGACATAACAATCATAAATATATATGCCCCAAACAATGGTGCAGCTATGTTCATCAAACAAATTCTTCTCAAGTTCAAGAGTCTAATAGATCACCATACAATAATCATGGGAGACTTCAACACACCTCTCTCACCACTGGACAGATCTTCCAAACAAAAGTTGAATAAGGAAACTGTAGAGCTCAATAACACAATTAATAACCTAGACTTAATTGACATATATAGAATATACCACCCAACATCAAGCAGATACACTTTTTTATCAGAAGCACATGGATCCTTCTCAAAAATAGATCATATATTATGTCACAGGGCAACTCTTAGACAATATAAAGGAGTAGAGATAATACCATGCATCTTATCTGACCATAATGGAATGAAATTGAAAATTAACGATAAAAGAAGTAAGGAAAAATCATGCATCACTTGGAGAATGAACAATAGGTTACTGAATGATCAATGGGTTATGGAAGACATCAAGGAGGAAATTAAAAAATTCTTAGAGATAAATGAAAACACAGACACAACATATCGGAATCTATGGGACACATTGAAAGCAGTTCTAAGGGGAAAATTTATTGCTTGGAGTTCATTCCTTAGAAAAAGAAAAAACCAACAAATAAATGATCTAATACTTCAACTCAAAATCCTAGAAAAAGAAGAGCAAAACAACAGCAAAAGAAGTAGAAGACAAGAAATAATTAAAATCAGAGCTGAAATTAATGAAATCGAAACGAAAGAAACAATTGAAAAAATTGACAAAACTAAAGTTGGTTCTTTGAAAAAATAAATAAAATCGACAGACCCTTAGCCACGCTAATGAAGAGAAGAAGAGAGAGAACTCAAATTACCAGCATACGGGATGAAAAAGGCAATATCACAACAGACACTTCAGAAATACAGAAGATTATCAGAAACTATTTTGAATCCTTATACTCCAATAAAATGGAAGATAGTGAAGGCATCGATAAATTTCTTAAGTCATATGATTTGCCCAGATTGAGTCAGGAGGATATTGACAACCTAAACAGACCAATATCAATTGAGGAAATAGAAGATACCATCAAAAGACTACCAACTAAGAAAAGCCCAGGACCGGATGGGTATACAGCAGAATTTTACAAAACCTTTAAAGAGGAACTAATACCAATGCTTTTCAAGCTATTTCAGGAAATAGAAAAAGAGGGAGAACTACCAAATTCATTCTATGAGGCCAACATCACCCTGATTCCTAAACCAGACAAGGACACTTCAAAGAAAGAAAACTACAGACCAATATCTCTAATGAACCTAGATGCAAAAATCCTCAATAAACTTCTGGCGAACCGGATACAAAAACATATCAAAAAAATTGTGCACCATGATCAGGTAGGATTTATCTCTGGGATGCAAGGCTGGTTCAATATACGGAAATCAATAAATGTTATTCACCACATCAATAGGCTTAAAAATAAGAACCATATGATCATCTCGATTGATGCGGAAAAAGCATTCGACAAAGTACAGCATCCCTTTATGTTCAAAACTCTAGAAAAAATAGGGATAACAGGAACATACCTCAATATTGTAAAAGCAATCTATGCCAAGCCTCAGGCTAGCATCATTCTGAATGGAGAAAAACTGAAGGCATTCCCTCTAAAATCTGGAACAAGACAGGGATGCCCTCTCTCACCACTTCTTTTCAACATAGTTCTCGAATCACTGGCCAGAGCAATTAGACAGACGAAAGAAATTAAAGGCATAAAAATAGGAAAAGAAGAACTCAAATTATCACTATTTGCAGATGACATGATTCTATACCTAGCAGAGCCAAAAGGGTCTACAAAGAAACTATTAGAGCTAATAAATGAATTCAGCAAAGTGGCAGGCTATAAAATCAACACGTATAAATCAAAGGCATTCCTGTATATCAGCGACAAATCCTCTGAAATGGATATGAGGACAACCACCCCATTCACAATATCCTCAAAAAAAATAAAATACTTGGGAATCAACCTAACAAAAGAGGTGAAAGACTTATACAATGAAAACTACAGAACCCTAAAGAGAGAAATAGAAGAAGATCTTAGAAGATGGAAAAATATACCCTGTTCATGGATAGGTAGAAGTAACATCATCAAAATGGCGATATTACCAAAAGTTCTCTATAGGTTTAATGCAATGCCAATCAAAATCCCAATGGCATTTCTTGTAGAAATAGAGAAAGCAATCATGAAATTCATATGGAAAAATAAAAGACCCAGAATAGCAAAAACAATGCTAAGCAGGAAGTATGAATCAGGCGGTATAGCTATACCAGACTTCAAACTATACTACAGAGCAATAGTAACAAAAACAGCATGGTACTGGTACCAAAACAGGCGGGTGGACGAATGGTACAGAATAGAGGACACAGAAACCAATCCACAAAACTACAACTATCTTATATTCGATAAAGGGGCTAAAAGCATGCAATGGAAGAAGGATAGCATCTTCAACAAATGGTGTTGGGAAAACTGGAAATCCATTTGCAACAAAATGAAACTGAATCCCTTTCTCTCGCCATGCACAAAAGTTAACTCAACGTGGATCAAGGAACTTGATATCAAATCAGAGACATGGCGTCTGATAGAAGAAAAAGTTGGCTATGATCTACATACTGTGGGGTCGGGCTCCAAATTCCTCAATAGGACACCCATAGCACAACAGTTAATAACTAGAATCAACAAATGGGACTTACTCAAACTAAAACGTTTTTTCTCAGCAAAAGAAACAATAAGAGAGGTAAATAGGGAGCCTACGTCCTGGGAACAAATCTTTACTCCTCACACTTCAGACAGAGCCCTAATATCCAGAATATACAAAGAACTAAAAAAATTAGACAATGAGATAATGAATAACCCAATCAACAAATGGGCCAAGGACCTGAACAGAAATTTCTCAGAGGAGGACATACAATCAATCAACAAGTATATGAAAAAATGCTCACCATCTCTAGCAGTCAGAGAAATGCAAATCAAAACCACCCTAAGATACCATCTCACTCCAGTAAGATTGGCAGCCATTAGGAAGTCAAACAGCAACAAGTGCTGGCGAGGATGTGGGGAAAAGGGTACTCTTGTACATTGCTGGTGGGACTGCAAATTGTTGCGGCCAATTTGGAAAGCAGTATGGAGATTTCTTGGAAAGCTTGGAATGGAACCACCATTTGATCCAGCTATTCCCCTACTCGGTCTATTCCCTAAAGACCTAAAAAGAGCACACTATAGGGACACTGCTACATCCATGTTCATAGCAGCACAATTCACAATAGCAAGAATGTGGAACCAACCTAGATGCCCTTCAATAGACGAATGGATAAAAAAAATGTGGCATTTATACACAATGGAGTATTACTCTGCATTAAGAAATGACAAAATCATAGAATTTGGAGGGAAATGGATGGCATTAGAGCAGATTATGCTAAGTGAAGCTAGCCAATCCCTTAAAAACAAATGCCAAATGTCTCCTTTGATATAAGGAGAGTAGCTAAGAACAGAGTAGGGACAAAGAGCATGAGAAGAAGATTAACATTAAACAGGGATGAGAGGTGGGAGGGAAAGGGAGAGAGAAGGGAAATTGCATGTAAATGGAAGGAGACCCTCAGGGTTATACAAAATTACATACAAGAGGAAGTGAGGGGAAAGGAGGAAAAATATAAGGGGGAGAAATGAATTACAGTAGAGGGGGTAGAGAGAGAAGAGGGGAGGGGAGGGGGGAGGGGGGATAGTAGAGGATAGGAAAGGCAGCAGAATACAACAGACACCAGAATGGCAATATGTAAATCAATTGTTGTGCAAATGATGTGATTCTGCAATCTGTATATGGGGTAAAAATGGGAGCGCATATCCCACTTGAATCAAAGTGTGAAATATGATATATCAAGAACTATGTAATGTTTTGAACAACCTACAATAAAAATTAATTAAAAAAAAAAGAAATCAAATTCCTGAACTACAAATATTTCACTATATGGATCATGTATTAGTAGCACAAGAAGCTAAAAATACATTGCTAGAATGTTATGCCACATTTACAAACTTATTAAAAAATTATAATTTAGTGATAGCAATACATAAAGTACGAATAAATTTTCCAATTATTTACTTAGGAGTTCTATTATCCTCAACCATGGTAAGTCCATCAAAAATTCAAATATGAGTAGATCAACTCAAATCACTTAACGATTTTCAAAAGTTATTAGGAGACATAAATTGCAGAAGGCCTTATCTAGGTGTACCATCAGGACAGTTGGGACCTCTTTTTGATATCCTAAATGGTCCAACAGATCCAAATTCACCCCGAATATTGACACCTGAAGCAAGGAAGGCATTTTAAATCATTGAAACATATATGGAAAATATGCATTTGTATAGAATTGATATAAGATTGACTTTATTATTGTACTACCAACAAAAAATATTCCTACAGGAGTATTTTGGCAAGAAGGTCCATTATTATGGATACATTTATCTTATTCTCCTAACACTATTCTTACTAGGTATCCTGAGGCTATAGGACAATTAATACTCATAGGAATAAAAGGAGCAAAGGGAGTGTTTGGAATTTCTCCCAATAAAATTATTACTCCATATACTCTGAATCAAATTGATGAGTTAGCTAATGAGTTAAATACTTGGGCAATAATCATGTGCAAACCAAATGTTTCATTTGATAACCACTTACCATCTAATCCTATATTGTCTTTTTGGTCATCGCATCATGTATTTTTTCCAAAAATGACAAGAAAAACACCTATCATGAAGGCTCCAAATATATTCACTGATGGATCAAATAATGGTACAGCAGCAATAGTTACACCTGATCAAACTTTTACATTTTTAGTACCCAAACAATCAGCTCAAAAGGTAGAGCTTAATGCAGTATTACAAGCTTTTGTGTTGTTTAAAGATTCTGTATTTAATTTATTTTCCGATAGTCAGTATATAGTTAACGCTAGAGTATCCCTTGAAGATCCTGGTAGGATTTCCCCTTCCTTTACTGTTTTCTCTTTGTTTTCCACTATACAATGTCTAATGTGGGACAGAAATGATCCATTGTTTACTGGACATATCAGGGCACATACAGGATTGTCTGGAGCCCTTAGTTTGGGCAATGATTTAGCAGATAAAACTACATATGACATACATATTTTCTCTACACTAGAAAAAGCTATGAATTTTCATAAAAAGTTCCATGTCAATGTTAATACTTTACAAAAGCATTTAAAAATAACTAAGGAACCAGCTAGACAAATAATAAAACAATGTCAAAATTGTGTGACCTTTTTACCACAAGTTAATCTTTGAGTCAAGCTTAGAGGATTGATACCTAACCATATTTGGCAGATGGACGTCACACACTTGCCAGAATTTGGAAAATTTAAATATTTGCATGATACAGTTGATACTTCTTCTGGATTTTTGATGGGCTCCCTTCATGCCGGAGACAAAAACTAAAAATGTTATAGCTCATTGCTTACAAAATTTTGCCACTGTGGGCGATGCAAAACAGTTAAAAACAGATAATGCCCCTGGTTATACTTCTACCACTCTTAAACAATTTTGCTCATCATTTGGCATTACTCATATAACAGGAATCCCATACAATCCACAGGGACAAGGCATAGTTGAAAGAGCTCATCAAACTATTAAAATATACTTATTAAAGCTAAAAGACGGAATTGGGAAGGGGTATATATTCCCCAAAGATAAACTTAAAATAACCCTTTTTACTCTAAACTTTTTAAATTTGCATTCATCAGGACTTAGTGCTGCGGAAAGGCATATGTGTCCAAAAAATGTGCATAAGCCCAAGGTAATTTGGAAGGATATTCTAACAGGACAATGGAAAGGTCCTGACCCAGTAATTGTCTGGATTCGGGGGTCTGTTTGTGTGTTTCCACAGCGAGAACAGCAGCCGATTTGGATTCCAGAGCGATTAACTAAAGCGATTTCTACAGATCAAAAAGATGATGATTTGACTCCAGTCCAAAACAGCTGATATCCAAAACTCCAGTTTGGCTATCCTTACATCTGGGATAGAACGAGGATGCTTTTCTCAATGTCTATTTTATTATTGCCCTTTCCCACATTCTATTTTGTTTTTTGAGCTCATACAGACCTATATTAATGTTTTGATGATCAGTTCTATTTTTTTGAGTATAGATTTTTAAATACCGCAATGGAGATTTTACCTGTTAAAAGTTATTAGGCCTTTACTATTAGGTTATGTGTTGTATGTATTATATTATGTGTGCACACTTGTGTTTTGTGTTATATGTTTGAATGTACGTATGTCCATATATCATATATGATTAGCGCTCATGAAAAAATGGATCCAAATATTTTTTTTCACGTGATTTAAATGTTTTAATTAAAATTGGGTAAACAGCTGTTGAAGATTGTTCTAATATATGTACAAAAAGGAAGTTAACAGGTCTCTTTGTTTACTTTCACCTTTCTTTTTCATTATATTTAATAATTCTGTTGAAGATAAGGTACATTGTTAAGAAAATTGATTTCTAAAAAACAAAAGAAAATTGTTTTCTTGCATTGTGAACTCACTTGTATGCATTGTGAACTATCTGTTGGTGCAGCGACTTGTGGTAGTGTTGGGGTATTTTTGCTGATGATGTCATCGGTGGTACAATTTTTCCAAAAGGAGCCATCAATTGGCTTGGTGTATCTTCCTCCCTTCTGCTTGTTATGATCGTTCAGCTAGAATTTGGGAGCCAACAGAGGTGAGGCAAAGAACCTCACCCCCATCCCCCCGCTGGTACAAAGACCTCTCCACAGGTGTGGCTACATACTGGACTGGTAGTCAGTGACGGGTAAGATCAAATTGCAATGGTACCAACCTAACAGGTAAGGACCACATGTACTATTGGACAAACTAAGGCAGGCACGGTCCCTAAGCCACATGCTTGTTGTTTAAACAGAGAGGGGGAGATGTTGAGAGCCACAGCCAAAGGGGCCCCAGAAAACTTCCAGCAGCCAGCAAGCTTCCAGCTGCTGGCTGATGATTGGCTCACAGTGGCCCCAGAAACATCTATCTGATTGGCTCCTCTGCAGTGATGCTCATTGTAGAAGCTCATTGAGCTGTTTCCCCGTCCTTTCAGACTGCCAGCGGATGATTGGCTCACAGTGGCCCCAGCAACATCTAGCTGATCGGCTCCTCTGTGCTGATGCTCATTGGGTTGGTTCCCTGCCCTTTCAGACCACGGAGCTGCTCATTGGGGGACTTCTTGGCTCTGCCCACACGACCCAGCCAATCGGCCTCAAGAGGAGGAGGCTTGTGGTTGAGGAATAGGCTTGTGGGAAGCCTGTGGTGGCAGTTGGGCTCTGAAACTTTTTCCTGAGGAGCTTTTTTGTTTGGCTTGTTTGGTTCTAAAAATAAAGTTGTTTCTTTTGACAAGGGGCTCCTGAATTGTGCCCAGCCAGACTGATGATAATTATGTGAAATGTTGATTATAAATCCACATAAATGAACTTGAATGAATTTAGGGAGTGTATAATTAGACACATATATTTCATTTTTTGGAAAATTTGTAGAATATATATATATATATACACACACACACACACACACACACACACACACACAACAATAAAATGTAGCAATATATATGCCAATAGAAATTTATCATGAAATATATACCATCCACATATCTAAAAATATTCATTTTACTGAACATGGATTTATGTATAAGGTTGTTCACTAGGAAGATCACCCATAGGTTGAATTTTCAGTTCCATCAGTATTTAAGGGGAGTGGTCTATTCTCATAATTTGTATATTCCAAAGTTAGTGAGCTCACAAGAATATATGTGTGATACCAGGTAGGAATCTATATATGCATAATAATATACATGTTCTCAATAGGCTACAGAGAAAAGGAGACAGGAATTTACATATGTGTTAACTTTAAAAACTCATGGAGAAATATTACAATGAAAACTTGACCAGATTTATAAAACATACCCTTGATAAAGCAGAAGGAAAATCCAAGTATACACCATACCTTCTACGAAAGGCCTGTGTTTCTATTCTGTTAGGTTTCTTTTACTCCATCATTTTAGGATAAGTAGTCAGATTGTAGTAGGGTATGGGTTAGTGTCAGGGATTCAGTATTTCAAATGGAAAATAGAATAATAAATCTAATGTGTATGCAAATATGTGCTACACAATAATCTTCCCACTCTCATCCAGAACAATGCCTTAACATTAACTTTGCCCCAAGTGAGACACAATTAGAGGAGAAGAGTTAGAAAATCTGTGAATCATATCTGGAATGAAAAATTCTCAGGAGTTCCCAACCTGGGAGGTAGTAGAGGAGTTTTCAAAAGTAATGGACAGGGTAAACACTCCACAACAATGGAGCTCTGCTGGAAAAAAGACTTCTGGAGAAACTGCCTCTGAGATGTGGCACTTGAAATATATGTTGTTGTCAGGAGCTTTATCTTCATTTGTAGTGAAACCATCAAAGCTGGGTCTGCATCTATATGACCTGGAGAACATGGTTTCTTATTTTTCAATGAACATGAGGCAGCAGTGCTGAATTCTCTATTTGTAGGTAAACTGAGGCCACTGGGCCTAAGTGTCTAACCATGTGGACTTTGAAGCCACTTAGTCATCCTCCAATTTTCGAGGTGTTTCTTGGTGCTGTACTGGGAGTTTGGTATTTGCTTCAAGAAATACAAGGATTTCAACTGGGACACAGTGTTGGAGGGAGTTCTGTGACATGTGGTGGGTCAGAGTCTGCAGGAGAATGCACCAACCAGGCTTCTATCCCACATATCTTGCCCCCTTGATCATAGCAACTTGATTCTGAACATTGCCCTGAAACCTCTTCATATAACAAGATGCCTTTACATATAAGGGTGTGCTGGGTGCACTATGTCAGCTAAAAGCCATTTGGAAATCAATCGCAGATCCACATGGCACCGCCATAAATATTTTATCACACACCTGCACACCACAGCTCTGGGCCAAATACTCCGCAGTCTCTATCTAACCAGCATCTCTGTTCTACACCATTTTCATTATATTTAATAAATCAAGGCACTGTCTGGTACACTAATGATCAGCAATAGGAATCAAAGGTTCTCCATGCCAACTCATCATGTAAATTTCAAAAATTTCATGGTATTTATCTAGCCATTTTTCAAGAATGAATTTGGAGGCATTGTGGGTTTCAATTCTTTCAGGAACCATTAAATGTTGAGGAAGCTCATTTCAAAGAAAGTTCTGGAGAACTCTCACAGGCAAGTCTTCCCAAAGAGTGGCCAAATAGTCACATGAAGCCAAGCCAATTGAGGTCTACAATATGAGGTCCATGTGTGTTTTGACTCTCAACCATGTCTGGCAATTATTTCAGAATAACATCACATGATATTCTGTCTGAGATTCCCAGTGCTCTGTGGAAAGCCACCCTGGGTCCAGATCTCAGTTTCAAAGGGCGACTCTCATGGGTGGCCACCTAAAATCCCAACACAAATCATGGCAATACTTCTCTGAGGTCAGTTACAGAACTCAGTCTCTAAGGGTAATCACACCTGAGTTCAAGCACTGGTGGACCCAGTCATCTCTTCTAACTGCCACACAAATGACCACAATAAAAACCAAAACACTCCCAAATGACCCTCATCTTCTTCCATGTAGAGACTCATCATAACCTCCGGCTTGACATTTCCTTGAGGGGCACAGCCCAAGACAGTGTCCAAAATAATCTCCCTTTCCTCTCATTTGCCTAAAGTCAGGGTGCCCTGGACACCCATTCTGTGAACCAGGAGTGATCAAATATGCCTGACTTTAATACTTCTCTTCTTCTCCAATTTGAGGCCTACTGTCTGTGGAGTATAGATTCTTGATGTGAATTGGAGTCATGAGAAAACCAAATAACCTTTTGGCTACCCTCTGCATAGTTTTTTAGAAATCATTTGACCCAAAAAATCCCTATTCTCATTTTATGGAGGTCAGGAAACTTACAGAGGTAGGTGAGAGACTTCATCCTCAATGACTGCTTTTTGGGTCATTTTGGTTTTTGATGCACAGATGGGATCTTTTTTTAGATCCAAAAGGTGCTGAGAATCTAAGCGACAGCCTCACACAGGGCCAAGAGGCTGATTCAGACAGATCCCTTTCCACAGCAATTAAGAAAAAGCCACGGGTGATACACAATCATTTTCATTTGAAAACTGTTTTTTCAGGCTTCACAAAGGGGTGACCTGAGGCAAAGACCTTCCAGACATTCAGGGCAAGAGAAGAATAGTAAGCAAAAGGCCCAAAGCAGGGTTTTTGCAATGAGAATTTCTTGATCAAACTGATAACTGAGTTTTCTGAGATTCTCACATTCCCTTCAGCTATCCAGTATATGGCCATGTCACAGAGATTGGAGGCGGTACAAATCTTGGCCTCAAAACCATGAGCCTATTCTGGATAGTGGCCAGAATTCAGGAAGAAAACAGCAACATAGGAAGATACTAGGTGCTGCCCATACATAAGGCAAGCCGCTGTCCCTTCTTAAATTGGGCAGGATGAATGCTGGGAAGCTTTCTACTAGACAGGACACATCCATTGATGAATTCTCTTTTCTAATGTCTACAACCACGGACACAGTAGGATACACAGACATAGAAACACTTGACTTGTCAAACGTCTTACTAGAAATAGTCCTCTAAACCAAACAAACCGATTTTCCTACCAATTCTCAGAACATCAGACAAAGCCACAAACCCACACCCACACACACAAAGGCACCTCCTTCCCTCAAGAAGGTCTGTGACTATCCGGAGTGTCCTCTGACTGTTGGGCCATACTATGTTCCACCCAAATGACCAGTCCTGTCTCAGATCTGGTCTCTTTGGCCAACTCTGTGAAGTTGTCAGGAGCCAGTGGTGAGTCACTACATGCTTTCTCCAAATGGGCCCCTGTTCAGAGCTTTTCTGGCATTTGGCCATCCTCACATCACTAGGTACCAAGAAAGACTGACTCTGTCCTTGGTAAATAAAAACAAGTGAGCCCACTGGGACTGGGACTGAGACTGAATCTGGGTGCCAGGCTTCTTGGATCCCAAGTTCAGAGAGTTCCATCACCAAGAAATTAAGTAGTTCACTTCCTTGAGGAACTGAATGTGGTCACTGACTTGGCAATCACTTTGTCCTAACAGTTGCTTTCAATTTTCCCATGAGATGGAGGCTGCCTCTACTTCCTGTGGAACTTTCACAATTTAGAATGGTATATCAACCATAGGCACCCAGGAACAGCTCTACAAATAGGCCTCGTTTGGTCCATCTTCTCTACATTAAGAAGAGAGAGGCTGATTCAGAAACATCCCTTCATCCTGACCAGGTTGTTTTCCATGGAAGATGACTTTTGCTCTCTCAGGTCCTAAATAGCTGCATACATCTTCTCCAGGGATCATTTCTGCATGACCTTTGAGGTTTCTTCCGGTGGAAGATCCCCTCCATTTCTGTATTGTAAGACCAACTCTGTACCTGCTCTTCTGTATAGTTAGATTGAGGGAAAAGTGTATGGTTAGGGTTAATAACTGGTTAGATTTGGGTTAGGAATCATTCTGCTGGATGAATAATGGAATTGGGAACCTGTGATATTTACAAGAAAACACAGGTGAAATTTAAGTATAAAAACAGATATCTAGGTATGATTTGATGCCCAGAAGGGCATTAGGACCTTGATTCGTATACTTAGCTTTGAATTATGTTCTGTAGAGATGTCTCAGATAAATCGATATACGATGGCATAGGACCTTGTACCTTGGATGATTGAATGTCGAAGAGAACATCCAGTCAAAAAGAGATAGTTGGTATTATTAGAAAGATAGTCGTTATGTTTAGGAAGAAGGGTGAGTTTAGGATTAGCACCAAATGTTCTTTAGCAATAGGGTTTTGAATAGAGAGTGAATGTAAATGTCAGCATATATGAAGAGTCAGTCACAATGATAAACTGAAGAAAATATGTAATAAATCAGATATCACTAGTGACACTAGGAAATCAGGCAAAGTATAAAGTCAGTGATAGGATTAGGCATTTTTAACAGGGTTGATGTTGAATATATAATCTTAGAAAGAAAAAAATATGTACTCACCAATAGGATTGACATTTGAGAGCATTAGGCAACCTGGACATGGATGTTTTTAGTAATCCATGCTCTCTTTCCATTTAGGCTTTGGTACAATCATAAGTGTGTCCTTTGCTTTTTGTGTCGAGAATATTACTGTGATAAAATGTATGTGGAGATCAGGTGACATGAGAATTTCTTCCACCATTTCTGTGAGCAATATTATGAAGACGTATAAATTAGTATTGGGGTTACAAATAGGTGTACCCTGTGTCTTTGAATATAGAGATAATGCATGAATAGACCATACTGAGGATAAATAATATAACTGATTTAAACTTTAAATAAATTTTTGAAATGATATCTGAAAATATAGGGAAAATCTTATATTGATATACAATCATTCATTCCAACCAGTTACACATGTAATGGTAATATTAGGGTTATGGTTTATCATGAAGAGTGTGTGAGTTTTGCTTCAAAAGTGATTATGGAAATCAAAAATAAATTGTTTGGCAAGAAGTCTCATAAAAAGACCAGTCAAGAGACCTGGAGGAATACATGTGTTCTGAAGAAGGAATTGATTGAATATGAAACAAATGCCTATAAATTTCTGAAATTGTGGATGAAATATATATACTATGATATATGTGTATATATATATGTATATATATATATATATATATAATACATAGGTGAAATGTATGTATGAAAACAGAAATCTAAGTAAAACTTGAAGCCCAGAAGGGCATTGGGCCCTTGATTGGTATACTTAGCTTTGAATTACTTTCTGCAAAGTTGTTACAGATAAATCCATATACAATGGCATAGGACAATGTACCTTAGATGATTGAATGTAGAAGAGAACATCCAGTCAAAAAGGGATAGTCGGTAGTGAAAGGCTAATAAAATAGGCACTTGTCACCTTTTTTTTTCTGTATGCTTAAGAAAACACTGTTGAAATCTTGAGAATTGTTTGCTAATCTTGTTCCCAGAATTTGCTGTCCCCAAGTGTCACACTGCAGAATGTACTCCCTCACCTGGTTGCACCATAACCGCCCACTTGCCCTGTCCCATCAATAAACTTCCCTCCCTGCCCTCTCCAAAGAAACTATATAAGCTCTGCTTAAGCTGTTCTCAGGGCTCTCTGTTCTATTAATGTGAGCTCTGAGCCCCAGCATGCTGGACCCCCAGTAAATCCTTTGCTGTTGCATGATAAAGTCTCTTGGTTGTCCCTTCCTCCGACACTAGCCCGACCTTTTCATATGGAGGTTCCACCGAGATCCAGCAGTTGTGAACGAGAGACCCCAACGGACCCCTCTCGGGTAAGTAAGGCGCCTCTTTCTGGTTTCAGGTTTCAGGTTAGGGCTTGGCAAAATGGCTGTCAATGAAGAGTGTGACCTGGAGGATACTCCAAAGGACTGGGTAATTAAGAAACAATAGTCTCCTAGACTCAGTGACATTTTTTTTTTGGAATCAGTATTGCCAGTCCATCGGGTTTTGCCGCCTACTCAGTCCTGGTCTCAGGGTTGGACGTCCATTGCCTGTCTTTATTGTCTTGTCTTGTCTGTGTCATGTGTCATAGCTTTCACTGCTTGTGTATCTTTCATTATGGGACAGAGCACTTCAATGCCTCTGTCCCTGATCTTTGATCACTGGACCAAAGTCCGCTTAAGGGCTCAGAATCTTTCTTATTCAGTAAAGCGCCGGATGTGGCAGACTCTCTGTAATTCAGAATGGCCCACTGTTGGATTCGGATGGCCCCTAGAAGGATCTTTCTACTTCCCACTAATTTAAAAAGTCAGAGATATTGTCTTTCAGCCGGGACCACATAGCCATCCGGATCAACAGCCATATATCTTAACTCGGCAGTACCTCTGCCTATCTCCTCCTCCATGGGTGAAGCCTTTCCTTGCCCCTGCCCCCACTCCGACTCCTTCCCCCAGGAACTCTCAAATACTCTGCTCCTCCTCCTCCTCCACCCTCTGTTCTCCCTGAGTCACCAAATTTGACTCTACTGGACTCTCCTCCCCCTCCTTATCCCCTGCCCTTGTCCACCAACCCCCAACACCCTCTAGGTGATTCCCCTGCTACTGACTCAGCCTCTCCTCCATTGGAAGAAGCTATGCCGGCCCAGCGCCCTCCAGATAATTTCCCTGCGGTACACACAGCACCTCCTCCCTTGGAGGAAGCTGGCCCATCTAAAGGAACTCGCTGGCAGCGAATGATTAAAAACCCTGGAACTCTCGGGATGCTCCTCCTCCGTCCCTATGGGCCAATGATTGACGATGGCCATGGGGGAAAAATGCAAGCCTACCAGTATTGGCCTTTCTCCTCGTCACACCTATATAACTAAAAAAATTATAATCCCCCTTTTTCCGAGGACCCGACCCAGCTCTCAGGTCTGGTTGAGTCATTGATGTTTTCACACCAGCCTACGTCGGATGACTGCCAACAACTAGTAGGGATTCTCTTCATGACAGAGTAACAAAAGGTAATCCTCCAGGAAGCTAAACTAAAATATCCTCAGACAAGATGTGCGTCCGACACAACTTCCCAACATAATCAAAGCCGGGTTTCCCTTGAACCCACCCAACTGAGACTACAAAACCTTTGAAGGTAGAGAGCATCTGTTCACTTATCGCCGAGCTCTAATAGTTTGTCTACGAGCAGCCGCTAGCGACAAACTAATTTGGACATGGTAAGAGAGATTATTCAAGGGCCTGATAAATCTCCCTGTATGTTTCTAGAGAGAATTATGGAGGCATATAGGAGATATACTCCTTTCGATCCTCAGGCAGAGAAACAAAAGGCATCTGTCATGATGGCCTTTTTTGGGCAAACTGCCCTGGATATTAAAACAAAGTTACAAAGCTTAGATTGATTACAAGATATGACCTTGAGAGATTTAGTCAGAGTATCCAAGAACGTATACTATAAGAGAGAAACTGAGGAAGAGAAGGGAGCAAAGGGAGGATAAAAGAAACAAAAGGCAGACTAAGGTGTTGACTAAGGTCCTGGTTACAACAACAAATAGGCCAGAAATAAAGAAACAGGTAGACAAGAAGAAATATGTTGGCCCACGCCAGAGGCCACCCCTGACCTCAGATCAATGTGCCTACTCTAAAGAAAAAAGGACACTGGGGCAAAATTGCGGGGTTCAGATTCCCTCCCCGAGCTCAAGGTAACTTTTGAAGTGCTTCAAAAGTGATTATGAAAATCGAAAATAATGTGTTTGGAAAGAAGTCTCATGAAAAGATCAGTCAATAAACATCGAGGAATACATGTGTTCAGAGGCACGATGTGATTGAAAGTGAAACAAATGCCTATAAATTTGTTAACTTGTGGATGAAATATATATCCTATGATGTGCATAAACTGAATAAATAGTAATGTAGAAGTGTTAAATAAAATTGAACATAAGAATACACATCATGTCCCATAGTAATCTACTTGAATTGATGTTAAACAGGGTCAGTTACTGCAGAAATGTTAGCATATGTATGCACCATTCAAAGAAGTTAGTTTTCAGTACTAGGAAACAAATATGTATTTCAGGTGGATGAATATTACTGAGAATAATCTTGTTAAAAGTTGATTATAAATCCACATATATGAATATGAATGAATTTAGGAAGTGTATAATAAGACACATGTTTCATATTTTGAAAAATCTGGAAAGTGTATATATATATATATATATATATATATATATATATATATATATATATATATCACAGACATTAAAAATAGCAATATATATCCTAATTGAAATTCATCGTGAAATATATATTATCATCATATCCAAAAATATTCATTTTACTGAACATGGATTTTTGTATAAGTTTGTTCAAATAGGAAGCTCAACCATGGGTTGAATTTACAGTTCCAAAAGTGTTTAGGAGGAGTGATCACTTCTCACAATTTGTATGTGCCATGTCAGCCACCTCACGAGAATGCATGTGTGATACCAAGTGGGATTCTATATGTGCATATAAAAACATATGTGCTGAATAGGCTACTGAGAAAGGTATACAGTAATTCACATATCTGTTAATTTTAAAAACACATGTAGAACTGTTTCAATTAAAAATTGTCTAGATTTATATCTTCTACCCTATATATTGCAAAAGGCAAGTCCAACTATACACCATGCCTCCTCTGAAATGCTTGTATTTCTATTCTGTTTGGGTTATTTTTCTCCATCATATTAGGATTAGTAGTCAGAGTCTAGTAGGGAATGGGTTAGTGTCAGGGATTCAGTATTTCAAATATATGCTGCCCCAAAAATCTTCCCACTCTCATTCAGAACAATGCCTAGACATTACCCCCCCCCCCCAAGTAAGACACAATTAGAGGAGAAGAGTTAAAAAAATCTGTGAATACATATCTGGAAATGAATATGCTCAAGAGTTCACAACCTTCGAGGTGGTAGAGGAGTTCCCAAAAGTAATATACAGGGTAAACACTCCACAAACATGGAGCTCTGCTGCCCTAAAGACTTCTTGAGAAACTTCCTCTGAGGTTTGGCACTAGAAATATATGTTTTCGTAAGGAGCTTCCTTTGTACTAAGACCATCAAAGCTGGGTTTGCATCTATGCGACCTGGAGGACATGGTTTCTTATTTTCCACTGAACATGAGGCAGCAGTGCTGAATTCTCTCTATGTAGGTTAACTGTGTCCACTGGGGACTAAGTGTCTCCCCGTGTGGACTGTGAAGCCATTTGGTCATCATCCACTTTTCCTGGTGTTTCTTGCTGCTGCACTGGGAGTTTGGTATTTGCTTATACAATAAAAAGAATTCACCTGGGACACAGTGCTGGAGGGAGTTCTGTCACGTGTGGTGGGTCAGGTTCTGCAAGAGAATACACCAACAATGCTTCTATTCCACATAGCTTTCCCCCTTGACCATAGCAACATGATTCTGAACATTACCCTGAAACCTCTATATATAACAAGATGCCATTACATATAAGGGTCTGCTGGCTGCACCGTGTCAGTTACAAGGCATTTGGAAGCCAATGGAAGATCAACATGGCCCCACCACATATGTTTTATCACACACCTCCCCTCGACTTCTGTAGGCCCACTACTCAGCAGGCTCCAACTTACTGGCATCTCTGTTCTACACCATTTTCATGAAACCCAGTCAATCAAGGCACTGTCTGGTATACTCTTGATCAGCAACCGGGTTTCCAAATTTTCTCCAGTGCCACCTGGTCATGGGAATTTCAAAAGTTTCATTGTATTTATTTAACCATTTTTCAAGGATGAAGTTAGAGGCACTGTGGATTTCAATTCATTCAGGAACCATTAAATGATGAGAAACCTCATTTCAATGAAAGCTCTGTAGAACTGTTACAGACAAGGCTTCCCAAGGGGTGGCCAAAAAGACACATGAAACCAGGCCCATTGAGGTCTACAATGTGAGGTCCATGTGTGTTTTCACTCTCAACTATGCCTGCCAAGTGTTTCAGAAAAAAAAAAATCATGTGATATCCTGTCTGAGATTCCCAGTGCTCTGGGGAAAGCCACCCTGGGCCTAGATATCAGTTTCCAAGGGCAAAACTCATGCATGGCCTCCTATAATCCCAACACTATTCATGGCACTACTTCTCTGAGATCAGTTCCAGAACTCAGTCTCTAAGGGAAATCACACCAGAGTTCAAGCCCAGGTGGACCCAGTCTGTAAGTGTAAAAGAAATTTAAGTTAAAGTGTAAAGACCGGGTGTTATAAAGTTTCTAAGCTGCAATGCCCGACTTAAAATTTAAAAGAAAAGGTATTGTTAAGTTCCTATGCTACACCTAAAACATAAACTTCCTGTAGCTGTTAGTACAATTCCCGGGACTGCCCAGTAAATATTCCCCCTGACCATCTAGTTGTTTAATAATCTAGGACCCTGTGCAGCTTGGCATCTAAGCATTTCTGGGCCCAAAACAATCAGTTTGAATGTACCCTGCTTCTTAGGATTGACCTATCACCCCCACCCGACCTGTTCCTGCCAATGAATGTGCTAATCAAGTTTGAGAGTTATTGTTTGATTTTCCCACAGCTCATGATGATTTCCTCTGATGCATGCAAAGCCCCCGCCTCCCCAAACAGCGTACTTAAGCACTGCTTAACCTCTTCTTGGGGCTCTGGGCTACTCTCGCTTGTTGAGTGAACACGGAGACCCAGCACGCTGGATTGGATCCTCAATAAATCCCCTTTTGCTGTTGCATGAGCTGATCTCTTGGTAGTCTCTTCCTCTGACGTCTGCTGGACCCTTACAAGTCATCTCTTCCAACTGCCACACAAATGACCACAATTAAAACCAAAACACTCCCACATGGCTATCATCTTCTTACATATAGACACTCATCATAACCTATGGCTGGAGGTTTCCATGAGGGGCGCAGCCCAAGACACTGTCCAAAATAAGCTCCCTTGCCCCTCGTTTGCTTAAAGTCAGGGTGGCCTGGACACCTTTCCTGTGAACCAGGCGTAACCAAATAGGCCTCCCGTTAATACTGCTCCACTTCAACAAGTTGAGGCCTATTGACTGTGGGTTTTAGATTCTTTATGTGAATTGGATTTATGAGGAAACCCAAGCGCCTATGGGCTAGCCTCTGCAGGTATTTGAAGAACTCATTTGACCAAAAGGATCCCTATTCTCACTTGATGTCCGGAACCCTAGAGAGGAAGGCGAGAGTCTTCATCCACACTGACTGCTTTTTGGCCATTTTGGTTTTGGATGCACCCATGGGATCTTTCTTTAGATCCATCAGGTGCTGAGAATCTAAGCCAAAGCCTCACACAGGGCCAAGAGACTGATTCAAACACATCCATTTCCAAAGCAATTAAGCAAAGAGCCACAGGTGATGCCCATTCATTTCCATTTGACAACTGTTTTTTTCAGGCTTCACAAAGGGGTGGCCTGAGGCAAAGTACTTCCTGACATTCAGGGCAACAGAACAATAGGTAAGCAAAAGGCCCAAAGCAGGGTATCTCCACTGAGATTTAATGGTCACACTGATATCTGATTTTTCTGAGATGCTCACCATTCCCTTGAGCTATCCAGTAAATGGTCGTATCACAGAGCTTGGAGGTGGTACATACCTTAAACTCAAAACCATGAGCATATTCTGGAGGGGGGCCAGTACTTCGGAAGAAAATTAGAACTTAAGAAGATTGCAGGTGTTACCCATCGATAAGTCAATCTGAAGTCCATTCACAAATTGGGCAGCATGAATCCTGGGAAGCTTTCTACTAGACAGGACACATCCATTGATGCATTCTCTTTTCTAATGTCTACAACCACGGACACAGTGTGATAAACAGACATAGAAACACTTGCCTTGTCAAATGACTTACTAGAAACAGTTCATTCCACACCAAAAAAAGCGCCTTGCCTACCTATTCTCAGAACATGAGAGAAAACCACAAACGCACACCCACATCCACAAAGGCACCACCTTCCCCCAAGAAGTTCTGTGATTATCCGTGGTGTCCTCCAACTGATGGGCCATATTATGTTACCCCGAAATGGCCTGATCTGTCTCACAAATGGTCTCATTGGCTAACTCTGTGAAGGTGTGAGGACCCAGAGGTGAGCCACTACCTGCTTTCTCAGGAAAGGCCCCTCTTCAGAGCTTTCTTGGCGTTTGGCCATCCTCACATCAGTAGGTACCAAGAAAGACTGACTCTGTCCTTGGTAAATTCAAACAAGTGAGAAAACTGGGACTGAGACTGGGAGTGACTCTGGGTGCCTGGTTTCATGAATCCCAAGTTCAGAGATTTCCATCACCAAGGAAGTGAGGTGAGGTCACTTCCTTCAGGAACTGAATGAGGTCACTGGCTTGGCAGCCACTTTTTCCTAACAGTGGCTCCAAGTGTCCCATGAGAAGGAGGCTGCCCCTACTTCCTGTGACACCTTCACAAGTTAGAATGGTATATCAACCATAGGCACCCGGGTACAGCTACCCACACAGGTCTGGTTTGGTCCATCTTCTATACCTTAAGATATGAGAGGCTGATTCAGACAAAACCCTTCATCGTGACCAGGTTGTTTGCCATTGAACATGACTTTTGCTCTCTCAGATCCTTCATAGCTGCCTACATCTTCTCCAGTGAACATTTCTGCATGGAAATTTGAGGTTCTCAGCAGGTGGAAGATCCCCTACGTTCCTGTATTGTAAGACCAACTCTGTCCCTCCTCCATGTAAATTTAGAATGAGGGAACAGTGTATGGTTAGGGTTAATAAGATGCTTGATTTGTGTTAGGAATCATTCTGCTGGATGAATAATGGTATTGGGAACCTGCAATATTTATAAGAATATATATTTGAAATATAAGTATGAAAACATAAATCTAGTTATGATTTGAAGCCAGGAAGGGCATTGTGCCCTTAATTGGGATATTTAGCTTTGAATTACATTCTGCATTGTGGTCTCAGATAAATCTATACACAATGGAATAAAACCTTTTACCTCAGATGCCTGAATGTTGAAGAGAACATCCAATCAAAAAGGGATAGTCGGTAGGATTAGGAAGATAGTAGGTTTTGGAAGAAGAGTGAGTCTTTGAGATGGACCAATAGTTCTTAAGCAATAGGGTTTCGTTTAGAGAGTGAATGTAAATGTCAGCACATATGAAGAGTCAGTCTCAATGAGGAACTGGGGAAAAATGTAGGAAAGCAGATATCAATAGCAACATTAGGAAATCAGGCAAAGTATAAAGTGGCTGATAGGATTATACAGTTTCAACAGGGTTGAGGTTGAATATATGATATTAGGAAGAAACAAATATGTTGTCCCAAACAAGATTGACACGTGGGAGCATTAGACATCCTACACATGGATATTTTTAGTAATATACACTCACTTTCAATTTAGGCTTTAGTACAATCATAAGTGTGACCTTTGCATTTTTGACCAAAATATTACTGTGATAAAATATGTATGTAGATCAGGTGACATGAGTATTTCTTCCACCATTATGGGGAGAAATATTTTTAAATTCTATACAATAGTATTGGGGATACAAATAGGTGTACCCCCGTATTGATGAATATGGAGATGATGCATGAATAGACCATACTGTGAATAAATAATATAACTGGATCCAACTTTAGAAATTGAAATTGGAATAAATTGATATCCGAAAATATACAGGAAATCTTATATTGATATTGGTATACATACATTCATTACAACCAGTTATATGTCTAATGGTAATATTAGGGTTACGGTTTATCATGAAGAGGGTGTGTGTGTTTTGCTTCAAAAGTGATTATGCAAATCAAAATAATGTGTTTGTAAAGAAGTCTCATGAAAAGACCAGTCAAGAAACCTGGAGGAATACATTTGTTTGGAAGCAGGAAGTGATTGAAAGTGAAACAAATGTTTTTTATTTTGAAATTTTGGGTGAAATATTTATTCTAGAATGTGCATAAACTGAAGAAATAGTACTGTACCAGTGTTGAATAAAAATGAACGTCAAAATACACATCATGTCGCATAGGAATCTACTTGCATTGATGTTAAACTGGATAACTTACTGTAGAAATATTAGGATTTGTTTGCACCTTCCACTGAAGTTAGTTTTCAGTACTAAGAAACAAATAAGTATTTCAGGTGGATGAATATTTCTGAGAATAATCTTGTGCAAAGTTGATTACAAATCCACATACATGAATATGAATGTATTTAGGGAGTGAATAATAAGACACATATATTTCATATTTTAAAAAATCTCGGGAATATATATATATATATATATATATATATATATATATATATACACAAAACACACACAGACATTATGAAGTGGAAATATATATGCCAATCGAAATTCATGGTGAAAAATATATCGTCCACAGATCCAAAAATATTAATTTTACTGAACATGGATTTATGAATAATGTTGTTCATATAGGAAGGTCATCCATAAGTTGAATTTTAAGATCCAAAAGCATTTAGGAGGAGTGATCTCTTCTCATAATTTGTATCTGCCAAGTCAGCCACCTCACAAGAATGTATATATGATACCAGGTAGGGGTCTATATGTGCATATAAAATTACATGTGCTGAATAGACTACAGAGATAGGGATACAGGAATTCACATATTTATTAACTTTAAAAACACATGGAGAACTATTTCAATTGAAAATTAACTAGATTTATAACATCTACCCTATGTAATGTAAAAGGCAAGTCCAACTATACACCATGCATCTTCTGAACTGCTTGTATTTCTATTCTCTTTTGGGTAATTTTCTCCATCATATTAGGAATTGTAGTCAGAGCCTAGTAGGGTATGCATTCGTGTCGGGGATTCAGTATTTTGAATGGAAATTGGAAAATGAATCCAATGTGTATGCAAATATGTGCTACACAAAATCTTCCCACTTTAATCCACAACACTACCTTGACATTACTTTTACCCCAAGTAAGACACAATTAGAGGAGACGAGTTAGAAAATCTGTGAATGCATATCTGGATTGGAATACGCTCAGGAGTTCCCTACCTTGGAAGTGATAGAGCAGATTCCAAAAGGAAGGGACATGGTAAACACTCCACAAAAATGGAGCTCTGCTGGACTAAAGACTTTTAGAGAAACTGCCTCTGAAGTTGGGCACTTAAAATATATGTTTTCCGGAGGTTTAGCTTCCTTTGTAGTGAGCCCATCAAAGCTTGGTCTGCATCTATGTTACCTGGAGGACATGGTTTCTTATTTTCCAATGAACCTGAGGAAGCAGTGCTGAATTCTCTCTTTGCAGGTAAACTGTGGCCACTGGGGGCTAAGTATCACCCCGTGTGGACTGTGATGCCATTTGCTCCTCTTTCACTTTCCGTGGTGATTCTTGCTGCTGCACTGGGACTTTGGTATTTGCTTCACGAAATACAACAATTTCAACTGGGACACAGTGCTGGAGAGAGTTCTGTCACGTGTAGTGGGTCAGGATTTGCAGGAGAATGTACCAATTAGGCTTCTTTTCCACATAGCTTGCACCCTTGACCATATCAACCTGATTCTGAACATTTCCCTGAAACCTCTCCATGTATCAAGATGCCTTTAAAAATAACGGTCTGCTGGCTGCACCATGTCCTTCACAAGCCATTTGGAACCCAATGGCAGAACCACAGGGACCCACCACAGATGTTTTATCACACACCTGCCCACCACTGCTCTAGGCCCACTACTTAGCAGGCTCCAAATTACTGGAATCTTTGTTCTACATTATTTTTATGAAACCCAGTCAATCAAGGCACTCTCTGGTATACTCATGATCAGCAACAGGACACCCAAAGATTCTCCAGTTCCACCTGGTCATGGGATTTTCAAAAAATTTAGGGTATATATCTAGCCATTTTTCAAGGATGAAGTTGGAGGCACTGTGCGTTTCAAGAACTATTAAATATTGAGGAAGTTCATTTCAATGAAACTCTGGAGAACTCTCATAGGCAAGGCTTCCCAAAGAGTGGCCAAAAGGTCAGATATAGCCAGGCTTATTGAGGTCTACAATGTTAGGTCCATGTTTGTTTTGACTCTCAACTATGGCTCCCAAGTCTTTAAGAATAAAAGCATGCGATATCTTGGCTGATATTCCCAGTGCTCTGTGGAAAGCCAACCTCGGCCTTCATCTCAGTTTATAAGGGTGACTCTCATGCGTGGCCTCCTAAAATCCTAACACAATTCATAGCAATACTTCTCTGAGGTCACTTCCAGAACTCAGTCTCTATGGGGATTCACACCAGACTTCAAGCCCAGGTGGACACAGTCATATCTTCCAATCGTCACACAAATGACCACAATTAATACCAAAACAGTCCCACGTGGCCCTCGTCTTCTTCCATAAAGGCACTCATCATAACATCTGGCTGGAGGTTTCCATGAGGTGCACAGCCCAAGACAGTGTCCAAAATAAGCTCTCTTGCTCCTCATTTGCCTAAAGTCAGGGTGGCTTGGACACCCTTCTTGTGCACCAGGAGTGATCTGTAAGGGTAAAAGAAATTGAAATTAAAGTGTAAAAGTTAAAGTGTAAAAGACCGGGTTTTTTAAAGTTTCTAAGCTGCAAGGCCTGAGTTAAAATGTAAAGGACCAGGTATTGTTAAGTTCCTATGCTACACGCAAAACCTGAAATTCCTGTAGCTTGTAGGGCAATTCCCGACTGCACAGTAAACATTCCCCCTGACAGTCTTGTTGTTTAATAACCTAGGACCCTGTGTGGCCTGGCATATAGGCATCGCAAGGCCTAAACCAATCAGTTTGAATGTGTACCCCGCTTTAGAACTGACCTATCACTCCGGCCTGACCTGTTCCCGCCAATGAATGAAATAATCATGTTTAGGAATTCTTGTTTGATTTTCCCGCGGTGTATGATAATTTCTTAAAGGTGAGTGTGATATATGTAAAGTCCCGCCCTCCCCAAAAAGTATACATAAGCACTGCTCAACCCCTGCTCGGGGCTCTGGGCTGCTCTCCCTTCTTGAATGAGCACGTAGCCCCAGCATGCTGGATTGGATCCTCAATAAATGCCTATTGCTGTTGCATGAGCCGCGGTCTCTTGGTGGTCTCTTCCTCCGACGTTCGCCAGACACTTACATTTGGTGCGTTGGCCGGAAATCAAGCAGCACAGGACAAGGAGACTCCAACGGACCCCTCTGGGGGTAAGCAAGGCGCCTCTTTCCATTTTTCCTTGCGATCGCTCAGAGATTTTTGTTCAGGTTCCGTTTTTTCCGTTTACGTTTTGGGTTGGCAGACTGGCTGCCAGCGGAGAGCGTAAGTTCCCCCTGGCGGTAGTGGACAAACGTGTCCTAAAGCCACAGTCCATGTCCTTGCAAGGAATGCCTTGGAGGATTCGGGGAGGGACGGATGTGCCCTCATTAGGTGAGGAGGGACGGAAGTGGCCCGATTAGGTGAGGAGGGACGGATGAGCCCTCATTAGGTGACTCTGCTGCCAACCCATCAGGTCTTGCTAGCTATGTTTTTCTCTCAGGTTGAATTCACTGTCTTTCTTTGTGGTCTAACCCATCAGGTTTTGCCAGTTACTAGGTTCTAATCTTAATTATGAACTCGGGGTAAATGTTAACTGTGTGTCCATGTTTGTGTCACGTTTGTATTGTCCTTGTCTCTGTTTGAGTAACTTTCATTATGGGACAAAGCCTTTCCATGCCACTGTCCTTGAAGCCTTTCCTGGTCCCTGCCTCCAATCCAACCCCTTCATTCATGATCCTATCACTCAAACCTTCTGCTCCTCCCCCTATTCCCTCCATTCTCCCTGAGTCACAAGATTGTAGATCTTGGGGTTGTGAACAAACGGGAGCTGCATGATGATCTTTGTGTATCTTTTTGTCTGTGTTTCTGTTAAATGTGATGGCATTGTTTGGACCGATGCAGAGTCCCGATTTCCAACCAGCCTTAGATGTGTGGAAGTAACTTTAGCTAAATTTTAAATAATGCTTTTCCTGTGAGGGACCAAAAGTCAATAGAACTGCCAGCTTTTCTGTTCTCACCTTTTACACCTCTCTTAGTGGTGTTTTAAAGAACTTTGATAAACTTTACTTCCCTTTTTAAGCAAGATTACGGAAGCAGTGTTTTCTTTTCTTCCCGTAGTTGGCTTGAGCATGCCCACTGCAGAAGGAAATGCCTTGGTCTAAGAACTTTGATATCTCGCTTAAACTTTTCTCAAAACCCTGTCCTCATTATTAAATTGGCATTAATTGGCTTTGGGGATGAGAACCAAACCTTCAGTCATAAATTTTGACACCCCTGAGGGGACTTTAAAGGAGTCCCCACTCTGCCGTCTTGGGGAAGCCTAGCACTCAAAAAAACTGCAAGCAGAGAATGAAATTTTTTGGGAGCTGACTACTGAAAAGTTGGGAGATATAGAAAATGCCTGCTGCCTAGGGTCAAACCAAACCAGAGGAACTAATCCTGTAAGTAAATGGTGAGTCTAAGGGACTCCCAGCAGCTGCCAAAACCATTTTGCTGGTGGGAACTCCCTTATTCCTCACCTGCACTTTAAGCATTACTCCACCTCTGTTTACTTAACAAAAGGGACAATGAATGCAGTAATATGTTGATATTATATATTGTTTCTTGGGGATGATCTTGGCTGAATGTGTATCTAAAAATGATTCTTTTTATTGTAACATTCTGGTATCTAAATGGGTTTCTAAATCATTGCACTTACTTACAGTTAAAAGTTGGGTTTAAACAATTGCTTAGTTTGATTTCAGAAAGTTCATGCTAGAAAACTTAAATACTTAGGATAAAAAAAAAATTAAAGAGTTTTAATTTTGAACTAGGTAGCCAGAGAAAATTTAACTAGATATACCAGTGCATTAACTTGGGCAAAGATAATAAATTATGATATGGTATCTGTTCCCGGCAGTGTGTAAGATTTTTTAAAAAAAGGTGCTAAACTAAAAAGTTGGTCTGGCTTAGTGAAATGACATTAATTAGCAACAGTCTTTGAAATTTTTAAAGCTTAATTTCAGATACACATGATAGTCTGTGGTTGTTTTTAAAATTTTTTTCAGCCAATTTAATGTAACTTAATACTACTTTAGAAACTTCAGAACAAAGAAAGTGGCTTAATGATACTATAGAAACTTTTTCTGATCGTGGCTTTTATATTATCAAAAAATGATCCTATTTTCAGTTTTGTGTGAGCAACTTTTTCTAGTGTAGGAAAATCTAAAGATATAAAATTTTGAGAATTACATCTTAAACTTGCATCATAATTTTCAACATTCAAACCTGAAAATTATGACTTATAGCTAAAATGCCTTAGGCATCAGGTTTCTGCCCAGAATTCCAGTCTTTCCTTTTTTTCCAGACCTCAGCCAGGACTTAAGTTGATATGCAAATAAAGGAAGCCTGCAGCACTCAGCAGGAGACAGATAAAAAGGAGTAAAAGTCTCCTTTTACCTGAACTCAAACTAGACGCAACCTAAAAGTAAATTATATGGTATTTACTAATTACTGGCTATTCATCTTTTTTAGGACTCTTGCTTTTTCTTAGATTATATATATATATATATATATATATATATATATATATATATATATATATATATATATATTTTTTTTTTTTTTTTCTTTGAGCTCATGATCTTGATCCTGCTGATGGGTTAATGTTTTTTGATCAGTTCTATTTTTGCACAACTGTGGAGTTTTTAAACATTGCAATGGAGATTTAACCTGAAAAAGCTACAAGGCCTTCACTATTGTGTTATGTGTTACTCTTGTGTAACATCTTGTATGTCGGTATGTGTGTATGTCCATATATCATGCAGTGATATGACAATTGACAGATGAGGAGCGCTCATGAAAAATTTAAAAATGGATCCAAATATCTTTGATTCACGTGATTCAAATGTTTCAATTCAAATTGGGTAAACAGATAAAAATAAAGATGTCTTTAAAATTAGGCCTATAAGTTTTTTTAGGTTTTCAAGAAGGCCCTAATAAAATGTAGATGTCTATGAAATAATCTGCTTAAATTCAGAAATTTACAAGTATTGTTTCAAAATGTGAACAGAAACAGGTTAGCAGATGGAAAAGAGAAACTAAAAGATTCTAGATATAGATCTAATAGAGGGAAAATGTATTTCTGGATAAGAGAGTCTATATGATTAAGTAATAAAAGGGGTTTAAGTAAATAATAAAACAAAAAGGTTTGTGTAACTTGGTTATATGTGTAAGTTTTGAACAAGTAATCTTAAAAAATTAAACAGCTGGTTAAACAAGTACTGTTTTTATTAAATTGTGTCATGTTATTTCTTTAAAAACCTAAACTTGGTTAATACAAAAACATCAATGTAATTGTGGTGTTAATTTGTTTATATCTTCCAGGTATACAAGTCTGTAAGGTAGAAGCTTAAAAATACCATTGTTTCAAGCTGATGTTCTAAGGTTGTATGGTAATTCTAGGCTTAAAAGGAAAATTGTTGGAGATTTATGTATATCATTTGTGTTGTATAATTGGACTTGTTATCAATAAGATATGTACAGTTCCATGTTACTTTTTACACTGAGATACAATCTAAAAGTATTTTTAATTTATTGAGAGCCAAATCGGTGAAGGTTTTATTGTAGACACAAAGGTAATACCCAGTCATTTCCATGTGAAAACTGTTTTCTTCTTGCTTCACAAAGGGGTGGCCTGAGACAAAGACTTTCCTGATATTCAGGGCAACATAACAATAGGTAATCAAAAGGCCCAAAGCAGGGTTTCTCCACTGAGACTTTACTGGTCACACTGATATCTGAGTTTTCTGAGAGGCTTGCCATTCCCTTCAGCTATCCAGTACATGGCCATGTCACAGAGCTTGGAAGTGGTACATATATTGAACACAAAATTATGAACCTATTCTGGAAAGTGGACAGAATTCAGGAAGAATACAGGAACGTAGAAAGATAGTTGGTGTTGCCCATTGATAAGGAAAGCCACAGTCTATTTATGAATTGTGCAGGATGAATGCTGGGAAGTTTTCTCCTTGACAGAACACACCCATTGAGGCATTCTCTTCTCTAATGTCTACAACCACGGACACAGTGGGATACACAGACCCAGAAACACTCACATTGTCAAAGGACTAACAAGAAACAGTCCACTCCAAAGCAAACAAACCCCCTTTCTAAGCTATTCTCAGAACATTAGAAAAAACGACAAAACCACACCCACAACCACAAAGGCACCTCCTTCCGCCAAGTAGGTCTAGAACTATCCAGAGTGTCCTCTGACTGGAGGGGCATACTATGTTCCCCAGAAATGTCCTGTCCTGTCCCAGATCTGGTCTCCTTGGTCAACTCTGTGAAGTTTTCAGGAGCCAGCTGTGAGCCTCTACCTGCTTTCTCCAGAAGGGCCCCTCTTCAGAACTTTCCTAGCATTTGGCCATCCTCACATAAGTAGGTACCACGAAAAACTGACTCTTTCCTTGGTAAATCCAAACTAGTGAGAACACTGGGACTGGGGCTGGGACTGGGTCTGGCGGCCTGGCTTCCTGGAACCCAAATTTGGAGAGTTCCATCAACAAGGATGTGAGGTGAGGTCACTTCCTTCAGGAACTGAATGAGGTCACTAACTTGGCAACCAATTTGTCCTTACATTTGCTTCCTAAGGTCTCATAACATGGAAGATGCCGGACTTCCTGTAACACTTTCACAAGTTAGAATGGTATAGAAACCATAGTCACCTGGGAATAGCTCTCCACACAGGCCTAGTTTGGTCAATCTTCCCTACATTAAGAAGAGAGAGGCTGATTCAGACACATGCTTTCATCCTGACCGGGTTGTTTGCCATGGGAGATGACTTTTGCTCTCTCAGGTCTTTCATTGCTACCTACATCTTCTCCAGGGATCATTTCTGCATGGACCTTTGAGATTCGCAGCAGGTGGAAGATCCCCTACATTTCTGTATTGTAAGACCAACTATGTCCCTGATCTTCTGTAAAGCTAGATTGAGGGAAAAGTGTATATTTAGGACTAATAACATGTTCAATTTGTGTTAGGAATCATTCTGGTGGATGAATAATGGTATTGGGAACCTGCAATATTTATAAGAATATATAGGTGAAATATAAGTGTGAAAACAGAAATCTAGGTAATATTTGAAGCCCCAAAAGGCATTGGACCCTTGATTGGGATACTAAGCTTTGAATTACATTCTGCAATGAGGTCTGAGATAAATCAATGTACCATGGAATAGAACACTGTACCTCAGATGATTGAATGTAGAAGAGAACATCCAGTCAAAATGGATAGTCAGTAGGATTAGGAAGATAGTAAGTTTAAGAAGAAGAGTGAGTCTAGGAGTTGCACCAAGAGTTCTTTAGTAAAAGTGTATTGGTTATAGAGTGAATGTAAATGTCAGCAAATGTGAAGAATCAGTCACTATGATGTACTGAGGAAAATATGTAGGAAAAGAGATATCAATGAAGACATTAGGAAATCATGCAAAATATAAAATGAGTAATAGGATTAGACATTTTCAACAGTGTTGAGGTTGAATATACAATCTTAGGAAGAAACAAATATGTACTCTCCAATAGGATTGACATTTGAGAGCATTTGGCATCCTGGACATGGATATTTTTCGTAATCCATACTCACATTCAATTTAAGCTTTGGTACAAACATAAGTGTGATCTTTGCATATTTTATCCAGAATATAACTGTGATAAAATGTATATGTAGATGTGGTGACATGAGTATTTCTTCCACCATTATGGCGAGCAATATTTTCAAAAATTATAAATTACTATTGGGGATACAAATAGATGTACCCCATGTCTATGAATATAGAGATAATGTATGAATAGTCCATACTGTGAATAAATAATATAACTGGTTACAACTTTAGAAATTGGAATTGGAATAAATTGATATCTGAAAATATACAGGAAATCTTATATTGATATACAATCATTCATTCCAACCAGTTATACATCTAATGGTAATATTAGTGTTACGGTTTATCATAAAGAGTTTGTGAGTTTTGCTTCAAAATGATTATGGAAATCAAAAATAATGCGTTTGGAAGAAGTCTCTTGAAAAGACCAGTCAAAAAAAGGAGAAATACATGTATCTGAAGCAGGAAGTGATTGAAAGTGTACCAAATGCCTTTACATTTGTGAACTGTCGATGAAATGTATTTTCTATGATGTCCATAAACTGATGAATAGTAATGTACCAGTGTTGAATAAAAATGAACATCAAAATACACATCATGTCCCACTGGAATCTACTTGCATTGACGTTAAACTGGGTCAGTTACTGTAGAAATATAAGGATTTGTATGCAACATTCACTGAAGTGAGTTTTAAGTACTAGAAAAAAATATGTATTTGAGGTGGATGAATATTTCTGAAAATAATCTTGTGAAAAGTTGATTATAAAACCTCATATATGAAAATGAATGAATTCAAGGAGTGTATAATAAGACACATATGTTTCATATTTTGAAAAATCTAGAGAGTGTAGATTTTTCACAAAACACATACAGAGATATTAAAAAGTAGCAATATATGTCAATTGAAATTCATCATGAAATACATATGATTCACAGATCCAAAAATATTTATTTTACTGAACATGGATTTATGTATAATGTTGTTCAACTAGGAAGCTCATGCATAGGTCAAATTTTCAGTTCCAACAGCGTTTATGAGGAGTGATCTCTTCTCACAATTTGTATCTGCCAAGTCAGCCACCTCACAAGAATGTACATGTGGTAACAGGTAGGATTCTATGTGTGCATATAAAAATACATGTGCTGAACAGGCAACAGAGAAAGGGAGACAGGAATTCACATATTTGATACCTTTCAAAACTCATGGAGAACTATTTCAATTAAAAATTGACCAGATTTTTAACACCTACCCTTTATCATTCAAAAGGCAAGTCCAACTATACACCATGCCTCCTCTGAAATGCTTGTATTTCTATTCTGTTTGGGTTATTTTTCTCCATCATATTAGGATTAGTAGTCCGAGTCTAGTAGGGTATGGGTTAGTGTCAGGGATTAAGTAATTCAAATGGAAAATAGGAAAATGAATCCATTGTGTATCCAAATATGTGCTACAAAAATTTATTCCACTCTCATTCAGAACAATGCCTTGACATTTCCTTCACCCCAAGTAAGACACAATTAGAGGATAAGAGTTAGAAAATCTGTGAATACATATCTGGAATGGAAAATGCTCAGGAGTTCACAACCTTGGGGGTTGTAGAGGAGTTTTCAAAAATAAGGGACAGGATAAACACTCCACAATCATGGAACTCTGCTGGCCTAAAGACTTCTTGAGAAACTGCCTCTGAGGTTGGGCACTTGAAATATATGTTGTTGTTAGGAGCTTTAGCTTCCTTTGTAGTGATACCATCAATCATGGGACTGCATTTATCTGACCTGGAGGACATGTTTTCTTATTTCCCAAAGAACATGAGGCAGCAGTGCTGAATTCTCTCTTTGTAGGTAAACTGTGGCTACGGGGGTGAATGTCTCCCTGTCTTGACTGTGATGCCAATTGATCATCCTACAATTTTCATGGTGTTTCTTGCTGCTGCACTGGGATTTTGGTATTTGCTTCTTAAAAAACAAGAGTTCAACTGGGACACAGTGCTGCAGCGAGTTCTGTCACATGTGGAGGGTCAGGGTCTGCAGGAGAATTCACAAACCAGGCTTCTATCCCACATTGCTTGCTCCCTTGTCCATAGAAAACTGATTCTGAACATTGCCCTGAAACCTCTCCATATAACAAGATGCCTTTACATATAAGGGTCTCCTAGCTGCACCATGTAAGCCACAAGCCATTTGGAAGTCAATGGCAGATCCACAAGACCCCACCTCAGATGTTTTATCATACACCTTCACACCACAGCTCTGGGCCCACTTCTCAGCAGGTTCCAACTTACTGGCATCTCTGTTCTACACAATTTTCATGAAACCCAATCAGTCAAGGCACTGTCTGGTACAGTCATGATCAGCAACAAGATATTCAAAGGTTCTCCAATGCCACCTGGTCATGGGAATTTCAAAAATTTTATGGTATTTATCAAACTGTTTTTCAAAGATGAACTTGGAGGCACTGTGGGTTTCAATTCATTCAGGAAGCATTAAATGTTAAGAAAGCTCAATTCAATGAAAGCTCTAGAGAACTCTCACAGGTAAGGCTTCACAAAGAGTGGCCAAAAGACACATATATTTCATATTTTGAAAAATATGGACAGTATATATATATATATATATATATATATATATATATATATATATATACACACACACACACACACACACAAACACACACACACAGACATTAAAAACTAGCAATATATATGCAAATCGAGGTTCATCGTGAAATATATATCATCCACGTATCCAAAAATATTCATTTTGCTGAACATAAATTTATGTATAATGTTGTTCAACTAGGAAGCTCATCCATAGGTTGAATTTTCAGTTTAAACAGCGTTTAGGAGGAGTGATCTCTTCTCACGATTTGTATCTGCCAAGTCAGCAACCTCAAAAGAATGTACGTGTGATACAAGGTATGATTCTATATGAACATATGAAAATACAAGTGCTGAATAGGTTATAGAGAAAGTGGGGAGATACGAATTCACATATTTGATAATTTTAAAAAACACATGGAGAACTCTTTAAACAAAAAATTGACTAGATTTATAATGCATACCCAATATAATGGAAAAGGCAAGTCCAACTCCACACCATGCCTCCTCTCAACTGCTTTTATTTCTATTCTGTTTGTTGTATTTATCTCCATCATATTAGTATTAGTAGTCAGAGTCTAGTAGGGTATGGTTTAGTGTCAGGGATTCAGTATTTTGAATGGAAAATGAATCCAATGTGTATGCAAATATGTGCTACAGAAAAATCTTCCCACTCTCATCCAGAACATTGCCATGATATTACCTTCGCCCCAAGTAACACATGTAGAGGAGATGAGTTAGAAAATCTGTGAATACATATCTGCAATTGAATATGCTCAGTTCACAACCTTGGAGGTGGAAGAGGAGTTTCCATTAGTAAGGGACAAGGTAAACACTCAACAAATATGGAGCTCTGCTGGCCTAAAGACTTCTGGAGAAACTGCCAGTGAGGTTTGGCCCTTGAAATATATGTTGTTGTCAGGAGCTTTAGCTTCCTTGGTAGTGAGACCATCAAAGCTGGGTCTGCATTTATGTGACCTGGAGGACATGGTTTCTTATTTTCTAATGAACATGAGGCAGCAGGGCTGAATTCTCTCTTTGTAGGTAAACTGGGGCTACTGGGGGCTAAGTGTCTCCCTGTGTGGACTGTGAAGCCATTTGGTCACCCTTCAATTTTCGTGATGATTCTTGCTGCTACACTGGGAGTTTGGTATTTGCTTCACGAAATACAAGGAGTTCAACTGGGACACAGACTGGAGGAAGTTCTGTCACGTGTGGTGGGACAGGGTCTGCAGGAGAATGCACCAACCAGGCTTCTGTCCAACATAACTTGCCCCCTTGTCCATATCAACCTGATTCTGAACATTGCCCTGAAACTTCTCCATATAAAAAGATGCCTTTACATATAAGGGTCTGCTGGCTGTACCCTGTCAGTCACAAGGCATTTGAAAGCCAGTGACAGATCCACATGGCCCCACCACACATGTTTTATCACACACCTTCACACCACTACTCTAGGGCCACTAATGAGTAGGCTCCAACTTACTGGCATCACTGTTCTACACAATTTTCATGAAACTCAGTCAGTCAAGGCACTGTCTGGTACACTGATGATCAGACACAGGACATCCAAAAGTTTTCCAGTGCCACATGGTCATGGGAATTTCAACAATTTCATGGTATTTATCAAGCCATTTGTCGAGGATGAAGTTGGAGGCTCTGTGACTTTCAATTCATTCAGGAACCATTAAATGGTGAGGAAGCTCATTTCAATGAAATCTGTGGAGAACTCTCATTGGCAAGGCTTCTCAAATAGTGGCCAAAAGATCACATGAAGCCAGGCCCATTGAGGTCTACAATGTGAGGTCCATGTGTGTTTTGACTCTCAACTATGGCTGCAAAGTCTTTCAGAATAAAATCATGTGATATCCTAGCTGAGATTCCCAGTTCTCTGTGGAAAGCCACCCTGCGCCTAGATCTCAGGTTCCAAGGGCGACTCTCATGCATGGCCTAGTAAAATCCAAACACAATTCATGACAATACTTCTCTGAGATCAGTTCCAGAATTCAGTCACTAAAAGGAATCACACCAGAGTTCAAGCCCAGGTGGACCCAGTCATCTCTTCCAAGTGCCACACAAATTACCACAATTCAAAACAAAACGCTTCCACATGGCCCTTATCTTCTTCCATATAGACACTCATCATAACCTCTGGATGGAGGTTTCCATGAGGGACGCAGCACAAGACAGTGTCCAAAATAAACTCCCTTGCCCCTCATGTGCCTAAAGTCAGTGTGGCCTGGAAATCCTGACTGTGAAACAGGAGTGATCAAATAGGCCTGCCGTTAATACTGCTTGGCTTCCCCAATTTGAGGCCTACTGACTGTAGGGTTTAGATTCTTTATGTAATTTGGGGTCATGAAAATACCCAAGCACATATGGGGTAGCCTCTGCAGGGCTTTGAAGAACTCATTTGACCCAAAGGATCCCTATTCTCACTGATGGATGTCAGGAACGCTAGAGAGGAAGGCGAGAGTCTTCATCCACAATGACTGTTCTTTTGGCCCCTTTGGTTTTGGATGCACCCATGAGATCTTTCTTTAGATCCATCAGATGCTGAGAATTTAAGCCACAGCCTCACGCAGGGCAAAGAGGCTGATTCAGACACATCCCTTTCCAAAGCAATTAAGCAAAGAGCCACAGGTGTTGCCTTTTCATTTTCATTTGAAAACTCTTTTCTTCAGCCTCCACAATGAGGTGGCCTGAGGCAAAGAACTTTCTGACATTCAGGGCAACAGAACAATAGGTAAGCAAAAGGCCCAAAGCAGGGTTTTTCCAATGAGATTTAATGGTCACACTGATATCTGATTTTTCTGAGATGCTCACCATTTCCTTGAGCTATTCAGTACATGGTCATGGCACAGAGCTTGGAGGTGATACATACCTTAGACACAAAACACTGAGCCTATTCTAGAGAGGGGCCAGAACTCCAGAATAAAACTGGAACTTAGGAATATTGCAGGTGTTACCCATTGATAAGGCAATCTGAAGTCCATTCACAAATTGGGCAGCATGAATGCTGGGAAGCTTTCTACTAGACAGGACACATCCATTGATGCATTCTCTTTTCTAATGTCTACAACCACGGACACAGTGTGATAAACAGACATAAAAACACTCACCTTGTCAAATGACTTACTAGAAACAGTTCATTCCACACCCAAAACAGTGCCTTGCCTACCTATTTTCAGAACATGAGACAAAACCCAAACCCACACCCACACCCACAAAGGCATCTCCTTCAACCAAGAAGTTCTGTGATTATCCAGAGTGTCCTCTGACTGGTGGGCCATAAAATGTTCCCGTGAAATGGCCTGACCTGTCTCAGATCTGGAATCCTTGGCCAACTCTGTGAAGGTGTCAGGACCCAGAGGTGAGCTTTCTCAGAAAAGGGTTCTCTTCAGAGCTTTCCTGGCATTTGGCCATCCTCACATCAGCAGGTGACAAGAAAGATTGACTCTTTCCTTGGTAAATCCAAACAAGTGAGACCACTGGGACTGGGACTGGGACTGGCTCTTGGTGCCTGGCTTCATGAATCCCAAGTTCAAATATTTCCATCACCAAGGAAGTGAGGTGAGGTCACTTCCTTCAGGAACTGAATGAGGTCACTGCCTTGGCAATCACTTTGTCCTACTAGTGGCTTCCAAGTGTCACATGAGAAGGAGGCCGCCCCTACTTCCTGTGACACTTTCACAAGTTAGAATGGTATATCAACCATAGGCACCCGGGAACAGCTACCCACACAGGCCTGGTTTGGTCCATCTTCTCTACATTAAGATGTGAGAGGCTGATTCAGACAGAACCCTTCATCCTGACAAAGTTGTTTGCCATTGAACATGACTTTTGCTCTCTCAGATCCTTCATAGCTGCCTACATCTTCTCCAGTGAACATTTCTGCATGGAACTTTGAGGTTCTCAGCAGGTGGAAGATCCCCTACGTTCCTGTATTGTAAGACCAACTCTGTTTCTCCTCTCTGTAAATTTTGAATGAGGGAACAGTGTATGGTTAGGGTTAATAACATGTTTGATTTCTGTTAGGAATCATTCTGCTGGATGAATAATGGTACTGGGAACCTGCAAAATTTATAAGAATATATATTTGAAATATAAGTATGAAAACATTAATCTAGTTAAGATTTGAAGCCAGGAAGGGCATTGGGCCCTTGATTGAAATATTTAGCTTTGAATTACATTCTGTATTGTGGTCTCAGATAAATCTATACACAATGGAATAAAACCTTGTACCTCAGATGCCTGAATGTCGAAGAGAACATCCAGTCAAAAACGGATAGTTGGTAGGATTAGGAAGATAGTAAGTTTAGGAAGAAGAGTGAGTCTTCGAGTTGGACCAATAGTTCTTTAGCAATACGGTTTCGGTTAGAGAGTGAATGCAAATGTCAGCACATGTGAAAATCAGTCACAATGATGAACTGGGGAAAATATGTAGGAAAGCAGATATCAATAGCGACATTAGGAAATCAGGCAAAGTATAAAGTGAGTGATAGGATTAGACATTTTCAACAGGCTTGAGGTTGAATACATAATCTTAGAAGAAAAAAATATGTAGTCCCCAACAAGATTGACACGTTGGAGCATTAGGCATCCTGGACATGGATGTTTTTAGTAATATATACTCACTTTCAATTTAGGCTTTGGTACAATCATAAGTGTGGCCTTTGCATTTTTGTCCAGAATATTACTGTGATAAAATGTATATGTAGATCAGGTGACATGAGTATTTCTTCCACCACTATGGGGAGCAATATTTTTAAAACCTATAAATTATTATTGGGGATACAAATAGGTGTACCCTGTGTTGATGAATATCGAGATGATGCATGAATAGACCATACTGTGAATAAATAATATAACTGGATCCAACTTTAGAAATTGGAATTGGAATATATTGATATCTGAAAATATACAGGAAATCTTATATTGATATTGGTATACATACATTCATTAACCAGTTATACATCTAATGGTAATATTAGGATTATGGTTTATCATGAAGAGGTTGTGTGAGTTTTGCTTCAATTGTGATTATGGAAACCAAAAATAATGTGTTTGTAAAGAAGCCTCATTAAAAGACCAGACAAGAAACCTGGAGGAATACATGTGTTTGGAAGCAGAAAGTGACTGAAAGTGAAACAAATCTTTTTAATTTTGGAATAGGATGTGCATAAACTGAAGAAATAGTAGAGTACCAGTGTTGAATAAAAATGAACGTCAAAATACACATCATGTCCCATAAGAATCTACTTGCATTGATTTGTAACTGGGTAAGGTACTGTAGAAATATTAGGATTTCTAATCACCTTTCACTGAAGTTAGTTTTCAGTACTAGGAAACAAATAAGTATTTCAGGTGGATGAATATTTCTGAGAATAATCTTGTGTAAAGTTGATTACAAATCCACATACATGAATATGAATGTATTTAGGGAGTGAATAATAAAACACATATATTTCATGTTTTGAAAAAACTGGAGAGTGTATATATATCGTCCACACATCCAAAAATATTAATTTTACTGAACATGGATTTATGAATAATGTTGTTCAACTAGGAAGGTCACCAATAGGTTGAATTTTAAGATCCAATAGCGTTTAGGAGGAGTGATCTCTTCTCATAATTTATATCTGCCAAGTTAGCCTCCTCACAAAAATATATATGTGAAAGTAGGTAGGATTCTATATGTGCATATAAAAATACATGTGCTGAATAGGCTACAGAGAAATGGATACAGGAATTCACAAATTTATTAACTTTAAAAAAACATGGAGAACTATTTTAATTAAAAATTAACTAGATTTATAACACCTACCCTACATAATGCAAAAGGCAAGTCCCACTATACACCATGCCTATTCTGAACTGTTTGTATTTCTATCCTGTTTGGGTTATTTTTCTCCATCATAGTAGGAATTGTAGTCAGAGTCTAGTAGGGTATGCATTCGTGTCGGGGATTCAGTATTTTGAAGGGAAAAATGGAAAATGAATCCAATGTGTATGCAAATATGTGCTACACAAAAATCTTCCCACTTTCATCCACAACAATGCCTTGACATTACCTTTGCCCCAAGTAAGACACAATTAGAGAAGAAGAGTTAGAAAATCTGTGAATGCATATCTGGAATGGAATACGCTCAGGAGTTCCCTACCTTGGAGATGATAGAGCAGTTTCCAAAGGTAAGGGATATGGTAAACACGCCACAAACATGGAGCTCTGCTGGCCTAAAGACTTCTTGAGAAACTGCCTCTGAAGTTGGGCACTTGAAATATATGTTGTTGTCAGGAGCTTTAGCTTCCTTTGTAGTGAGCCCATCAAAGCTTGGTCTGCATCTATGTGACCTGGAGGACATGGTTTCTTATTTTCCAATTAACCTGAGGCAGCAGTGCTGAATACTCACTTGTTAGGTAAACTGTGGCCACTGGGTCTAAGTGTCACCCCGTGTGGACTGTGAAGCCATTTGGTCCTCTTCCACTTTCTGTGGTGGTTCTTGCTGCTGCACTGGGACTTTGGTATTTGCTTCATGAAATACAACGAGTTCAACAGGGACACACAGTGCTGGAGAGAGTACTGTCACATTTGGTTGGTCAGGGTCTGCAGGAGAATGCACCAACCTGGCTTTTTTCCCACATAGCTTGCACCCTTGAGCATATCAACCTGATTCTGAACATTGCCCTGAAACCTCTCCATATATCAAGATGTCTTTACAAATAAGGGTCTGCTGGCTGCACCATGTCCTTCACAAGCCATTTGGCAGCCAATGGCTGAATCACATGGACCCACCACAGATGTTTTATCACACACCTGCCCACCACTTCTCTTGGCCCACTACTCAGTAGGCTCCAACTTACTGTCATCTTTGTTCTACATTATTTTTATGAAACCCAGTAAATCAAGGCACTCTCTGGTATACTCATGATCCGCAACTGGAAACCCAAAGATTCTCCAGTTCCACCTGATCATGGGAATTTCAATAATTTCATGGAGCACATGGATTCTTATATTCTAATGAACATGAGGCAGCAGTGCTGAATTCTCCCTTTGTAGGTAACTGTTGCCACTGGGTTCTAAGTGTCTCCCCATGTGAACTGCAAGGCCATTTGGTCATACTGCTCATTTCGTGGTGTTTCCTGCTGCTAAACTGGGAGTTTGGTATTTCCTTCATGAAATACAAGGAGTTCATCTGGGAAACAGTGCTACAGGGAGTTTTGTCACGTGTGGTGGGTCAGGGTCTGCAGGAGAATTCAACAACCAGGCTTCTATCCCCCATTTCTTGCCCCCTTGACCATAGCAACCTGATTCTGAACATTGCCCTGGATCCTCTCCATATAACAAGATGCCTTTACATACTAGGGTCGGCTGGCTGCACTATGTCAGTCACAAGCCATTTGGAAGCCAATGGCAGATCCACATAAAAACAAGATAGATATTCTGTCACACACCTGCACACAACTGCTCTAGGCCCACAACTCAGCAGGCTCCAACTTACTGGCATCTCTGTTCTACACCATTTTCCTGAAACACAGTAAATCAAGTCACTGTCTAGTACACTCTGGATCAGCAACAGGACATCCAAAGGTTCTCCAGTGCCACCTGGTCATGGGAATTTCAAAAAATTCATGGTATTTATCCAACCATTGTTCAAGGATGAAGTTGGAGGCACTGTGGGTTTCAATTCATTCAGAAACCATTAAATGTCGAGGAAGCTCATTTCAATGAAAGCTCTGGAGAACATTCACAGGCAAGGCTTCCCAAAGAGTGTCCAAATGTCACATGAAGCCAGACCCATTGAGGTCTACAATGTGAGGTCCATGTATCTTTTGACTCTCAACTATGACCGCCAAGTCTTTCAGAATAAAATCATGTGATACCCTGGCTGAGATTTCTAGTTTTCTGTGCAGTCACCCTGAGACTAGATCTCAGTTTCCATGGACGATTTTCATCCATGGCTTCCTAATATCCCAACACTATTCATGGCAATACTTCTCTGAGGTAAGTTCCAGAACTCAGTCTCTATCAGGAATCACAACAGAGTTCAAGCCCAGGTGGACCCAGTCTTCTCTTTCTACCACCACACAAATTACCACAATTAAAACCAAAACACTTCCACTTGGCGCTCATCTTCTTATATATAGACACTCATCATAACTTCTGGCTGGAGTTTTCCATGAGGGGCACAGCCCAAGACAGTGTCCAAAGTAATCTCCCTTACCCTTCATTTGCCTAAAGTCATGGTGGCCTAAACACCCTTCCTGTGAATCAGGAGTGATAAAATAGGCCTGCCGTTAATACTGCTCTGCTTCTCCAATTTGAGGCATACTGACTGTCAGGTACAGATTCTTCATGTGATTTGGAGTCATGAGAAAACCCAAGCTCCTCTGCAGTGGTTTGAAGAACTCATTTGACAGAAAGGATCCCTATTCTCACTTGATGGAGGTCAGGAACCTAAAAGAGGAAGGCAAGAGGCTTCATTCACAATGACTGATCTTTTTCACATTTCGGGTGTGGATGCATACATGGGATCTTTCTTTAGATCTATCTGGTGCTGAGAATGTAAGCCACAACCTCACACAGGGCCAAGAGGCTGATTCAGACACATCCCTTTCCAAAATTATTTGGCAAAGATCCACATATAATGCCCATTCATTTCCATTTGAAAACTGTTATCTTCATGCTTCAAAAAGTTTGGTCAGAGGCAAAGACCTTCCTGACATTTAGGGAGACAGAACCATAGGTAAGCAAATGGCTCAAAACAGGGTTTCTCCAATGAGACATTCCTGGTCATACTGATATCTGAGTTTTCTGTGATGCTCCTATTCCCTTCAGCTATCCAGTACATGGTCATGTCACAGAACTTGGTGGTGGTACATATCTTGGACACAAAACCATGAGCGTATTCTGGAGGGTGGCCAGAATTCAGGAAGATAACAGGAACTTAGGAAGATAGTAGGTGTTGCCCATCTATAAGGCAAGAAGCAGTCCATTCTTAAATTGGGCAGTATGAATGCTGGGAAGCTTTCTATTAGACAGGTCATTCCACGGATGCATTCTCTTTTCTAATGTCTACAACAATGGACAGAGTGTGATACACAGACATAGAATCACTCGCCTTGTCAAACCTTCCCTCAAGTAGGTCTGTTATTATCCGGGATGTCCTCTCACTGGTGGGCCATATTATGTTCCCCCCAATGGCCTCTCCTTTCTTAGATCTGGTCTGCTTGGCCAACCCTGTGAAGTTCTCAGGACTCAATTTTGAGCCACTACCTGCTTTCTCAGAAAAGGCCCCTCTTCAGAGCTCTCCTGGCCTTTGGCCATCCTCACATCAGTAGGTACCAAGAAAGACTGACTTTGTCATTTGTAAATCCAAAAAAGTTAGCCCACTGGGACAGAAACTGGGACTGGCTCTGGGTGCCTGGCTTCCTCTATCACAAGTTCAGAGAGTTTCATCACCAAGAAGTGAGGTGAGGTCACATTTTTCAGGAACTGAATGAGGTCACTGCCTTGGCAACAACTTTGTCCTAACTGTTGGTTCCAAGGGTCCCATGAGTTGGAAGCTGCCCCTAATTCCTGTGACAATTTCACAAGTTAGAATGGTATATCAACCATTGGCACCCAGGAAAATCTCTCCAGACAGGCCAGGTTTGGTCCATCTTCTCTGCATTAAGAAGATAGAGGCTCATTCAGACTCATACCTTTATCATGAGCAAGGTGTTTGCCATGGAAGATAACTATTGCTCTCTCATGTCCTTCATAGCTGCCTACATCTTCTCCAGGGATCATTTCTGCATGGAACTTTGAGGTTCTCAGCAGGTGGAAGATCCCCTACTTTCCTGTATTGTAAGACCAACTCTGTCCCTGCTCTTCATTAAAGTTAGTTTGAGGGAACAGTGTATGTTTAGAGTTAAAAACAGATTCGATTTGGGTTAGGAATCATTCTGAGGGGTGAATAATGGTATTGGGAACCTGCAATATTTATAAGAATACATATGAGAAATATAAGTATGTAAACATAAATCTAGGTAAGATTTGAAGCCCAGAATGGCATTGGGCCCTTGATTGGGATACTTAGCTTTGAATTATGTTCTGCACAGATGTCTCAGATAAATCGATATACAATGGCATAGGACCTTGACCCTTGGATGATGGAATGTCGAAGAGAACATCAAGTCAAAAAGGGATAGTCAGTAGGATTCGGAAGATAGTCGGTAGGGTTAGAAAGAAGAGTGAGTATAGGATTTGGACCAAAGTTCATTACCAATAGCATTTCGGTAGAGAGTGAATGTAAGTATCAGAACATGTGAAGGGTCAGTCACAATGATGAACTGGGGAAAATATGTAGGAAAGCAGATATCAATAGAAACATTAGGAATTCAGGCAAAATATAAATTGAGTGATATGATTAGACATTTTCAACAGGCTTGAGGTTGAATATATAATCTCAGGAAGAAACAAATGTGTATTCACCAATAGGATTGACATATGAGAGCATTAGGCATCATGTACATGGATGTTTTTAGTAATGAATGCTAACTTTCCTTTGAGTTTTGGTACAATCATAAGTGTGACCTTTGCTTTTTGTTTCCACAACATTACTGTGATAAAATACATACGTAGAACAGGTGACATGAGTATTTCTTCCACCATTTCTGCGAGCAATATATTGAAGACGTATAAATTAGTATTGGTGGTAAAAATAGGTGTACCCTGTGTCTATGTGTATAGAGAAAATGCATGAATAGACCATGTCGTGAATAAATAATATAACTGGTTTCACGTATATAATGGATTTAATTGATATCTGAAAATATATAGGAAATCTTATATTGATATACAATCATTCATTCCAACCAGTTGTACATCTAATGTTAATATTAGAGTTATAGTTTATCATGAAGGGTGTGTGAGTTTTGCTTCAAAAGTGATTATGGAAATCGAAAATGATGTGTTTGGAAAGAAGTCTCATGAAAACTTCAGTCAAGAAACATGGAAGAATACATGTGCTCTGAAGCAGGAAGTGATTGAAAGTGAAACAAATGCTTATAAATTTGTAAAGTTGTGGATGAAATATATATCCTGTGACGGGCATAAACTGATAAAATATAAATATACCAGCGTTGAATAAAAATGATCATCAAAATACATATCATGTCCCATAGGAATCTACTTGCATTGATGTTAAACTGGGTAAGTTACTGTAGAAATATCAGCATTTGTATGCACCATTCACTAAACTTAGTTTTCAGTACTCGAAACAAATATGCATTTCAGGTGAATGAATTTTTTTGAGAATAATCTTTTGAAAATTTGATTTTAAATTAACATATATGAACATGAATGAATATAGGGAGTGTATTAAGACACATATATTTCATATTTTGAAAAATCTGGGGAATATATATATATATATATATATATATATATATATTATATAAATACACACACACACACACACACACACACAGACATTAAAAAGTAGCAATATATATGCCAATCGAAATTCATCTAGAAATATATATCATCCACAGATGCAAATATATTTATTTTACTGAACATGGATTTATGTATAATACTGTTTAACTATGAAGCTCACGCATAGTTTGAATTTTCAGTTCCAACAGCATTTAGGAGGAGTGATCTATTCTCACAATTTTTATCTGCCAAATCAGCCACCTCACAAAAATATACGTGTGATACCATGTAAGATGCTATATGTGCATATAAAAATACATGTGCTTAATAGGCTACAGAGAAAGGGAGACAGGAATTCACATGTTTGTTAACTTTTAAAACACATGGAGAACTATTTCATTTAAAAATTGACTAGATTTATAACACCTACACTTTAGCATGCAAAAGGCATGTCCAACTATAACATGACTCCTCCGAACTACTTTTATTTCATTCCTGTTTGGTTGATTTTTCTCCATCATACTAGAATTAGTAGTAAGAGTCTAGTAGGGTATGGGTTAGTTTCAAGAATTCAGTATTTCGAATGGAAAATGGGAAAATGAATCCAATGTTTTTGCAAATATGTGCTATACAAAAATCTTCCCACTCTCATTCAGAACATTGCCTTGATATTATCTTTCCCCAAAGTAAGACACAATGAGAGTAGAAGAGTTAGAAAATCTGTGAATAATCATCTGGAATGGAAAATGCTCAGGGTTTCACAACCTTGGAGGTGGTAGAGGAGTTTCCAAAAGTAAGGGACAGGGTAAATAATCCACAAACATGGAGCTGTGCTGGCCTAAAGACTTCTGGAGAAACTGCCTCTGAGATTGGACACTTGAAGTATATGTTGTTGTCAAGAGCCTTAGCTTTCTTTCTAGTAATAAAATAAAAGCTTGGTCTGCATCTATGTGACCTGGAGGACATGGTTTCTTATTTTCCAATGAACATGAGGCAGCAGTGCTGAATTCTCTCTTTGTAGGTAAACGGTTGCCACTGGGGGTAATTGTCTCCCCGTGTGGACTGTGAAGCCATTTGGTCATTCTCCACTTTTCATGGTGTTTCTTGCTGCTGCACTGGAAGTTTGCTATTTGCTTCACGAAATACAATGAGTTAAACTGGGATATATAGCTGGAGGAAGTTCTGTCATGTGTGGTGGGTCAGGGTCTGCAAGAGAATGCACCAACCAGGCATCTATCCCACATAACATGCCCCCTTGACCATAGCAACCTGATTCTGAACATTGCCCTGAAACCTCTTAATATAACAACATGCCTTTACATACAAGGGTCTGCTGGCTGCACCATGTCAGTCACAAGTCATTTGGAACCCAATGTCAGATCCACATGAACCCACCACAGATGTTTAATTACACACCTCCCCACCACTGCTCTAGCCCCACTACCCAGCATGCTCCAACTTACTGGAATCTCTGTTCTACACCATCAAGGCACTGTCTAGTACACTCTGGATCAGCAACAGGACACCCAAAGGTTCTCCAGTGCCACCTGGTCATGGGAATTTCAAAAATTTTATGGTATTTATCCAGCCATTGTTCAAGGATGAAGTTGGAGGCACCTTGGTTTTCAATTCATTCAGGAACCATTAAATGTTGAGGAAGCTCATTTCAATGAAAGCTCTGGAAAACTTTCACAGTCAAGGCTTCCCAAAAAGTGGCCAAAAAGTCAAATGAAGCCAGGCCCATTTAGGTCTACAATGTGAGGACCATGTGAGTTTTGACTCTCAACTATGGCTTCCAAGTCTTTCAGAATAAAATTATGGGATATCCTGGCTGAGATTTCCAGTGCTCTGTGGAACGCCACCCTGGGCAAAGATCTCAGGTTCCAAGGGTGAATGCCATGTGTGGCCTCTTAAAATCACAACACAATTCATGGCAATACTTCTCTGAGGTCAGTTCCAGAACTCAGTCTCTAACTGGAATCACACCAGATTTCAAGCCCAGGTGGACCCAGTCATCTGTTCCAACCGCCACACAAATGACCACAATTAAAACCAAAACATTGCCACATGGCCCTCATCTTCTTCCATATAGACACTCCTCATAACCTCTGTCTGGAGGTTTCCATGTGGGGCGCAGCCCAAGACTGTGTCCAAAATAAGCTCCCTTGCCTCTCATTTGCATAAAGTCAGGGTGGCCTGGACACCCTTCCTGTGAACCAGCAGTGATCAAATAGGCCTGCCTTTAAAACTACTCTGCTTCTCTTATTTGAGGCCTACTGAATGTCAGTTATAGATTTTTTATGCGATTTGGAGTCATAAGAAAACCCAAGCACATCTGCAGAGCCTTGAAGAACTTATTTGACCCAAAGGATCCCTATTCTCACTTGATGGAGGTTAGGAACCTAACAGAGGAAGTCAAGTGTCTTCATCCACAATGACTGCTTTTTTTGCCATTTTGGTTTTGGATCCACACATGGGATCTTTCTTTAGATCCATCAGGTGCTGAAAATCTAAGCCACAGCCTCACACAGGGCCAAAAGGCAGAATCAGACACATCCCTTTACAAAGCAATTAAGCAAAGAACCACAGGTTCTTTTATTTCTATTTGAAAACTTTTTTCTTCAGGCTTCACAAAGGTGTGGCCTGAGGCCAAGACCTTCCTGACATTCAGGGCAACAGAAGAATAGGTATGCAAAAGCCCCAAAGCAGGGTTTCTCCACTGAGACTTTCTTGGGCACACTGATATCTGATTTTTCTGAGATACTCGCCATTCCCATCAGCTATACAGTACATGGACATGTCACAGAGCTTAGAGATGTTACATATCTTGGACACAAAACCATGAGCGTATTCTGGAGAGTGGCCAGAATTCAGGAAGAAAACAGGAACTTAGGAAGATGGCAGTAGTTCCCCATCAATAAGGCAAGCTGCTGTCAATTCATAAATGGCACAGGACGAATGCTGGGAAGCTTTCTAGTAGACAGGACACATCCATTGATGCATTCTCATTTCTAATGTCTACAACCACAGACACAGCGGGATATGTAGACAACGAAAAACTCACCTTGTCAAAGGACTTACTAGAAACAGTCCACTCCAAAACAAACAAACCAACTTTCCTACCTATTCTCAGAACATGAGACAAAACCACAAACTCACGCTCACACCCACAAAGGCACCTCCTTACCTCAAGTAGGTCTGTGACTATCCAGAGTGTCCTCTGACTTTTGGGCCATACTATGTTCCCCAAAAATGGCGTTTCCTGTCTCAGATATGGTCTCTTTGGCCAACTCTGTGAAGTTGTGATGAGCCTGTGGTGAGAAACTACCTGCTTTCTCTGGAAAGGCCAGTCTTCGGAGTTTCCAGGCATTTGGCTGTCCTCACATCAGTGGGTACCAAGAAAGACTGACTCTGTCTTGTTAAATTTAAACAAGTGAGCCCACTGGGACATGGACTGGGTTTGACTCTGTGTGCCTGCTTTCCTGGATCCCAAGATCACAGACTTTCATCACCAAAAATGTAAGGTGAGGTTACTTCCTTCAAGAACTGAATGAAGTCACTGCCTTGGAAACCACTTTGTTTTAACAGTTGCTTCCAAGGGTCCCATGAGATGGAGGCTGCCCCTACTTGCTGTGACTCATTCCTAAGTTAGAATGGTATGTCAACCATAGGCACCAAGGAATAGCTCTCCACACAGGCATGGTTTGGTTCATCTTCTCTACATTATGAAGAGAGAGGCTAATTCAGACACATCCCTTCATCCTGACCAGGTTGTTTGCCATGGAAGATGACTTTTGCTCTCTCAGGACATTCAGAGCTGCCTACATATTCTCCAGGGATGATTTCAGCATGGACCTTTTGGTTCTCAGCAGGTGGAAGATCGCCTATATTACTGTATTGTAAGACCTACTCTGTCCGTGCTCTTCTGTAAAATTAGATTGAGGGAAAAGTGTATTGTTAGGGTTAATAACATGTTCGATTTGGGTTAAGAATCATTCTCTGGAATGAATATTTGTAGAATTATTAGGATTTGTATGCACCATTCACTGAACTGAGTTGTCAGTACAAGGAAACAAATATGTATTTCTTGTGGATGAATATTTCTGAGAATAATCTTGTGAAAAGTTGATTATATTTTCTGTACATGAACATGAATGTATGTATGAATATAGCGAGTGTATATAAGACACATATATTTCATTTTTTGATAAATCAGGAGAGTGTATATATATATATATATATATATATATATATATATATATATATACACACACACACACACACACACACACACACACAAAACACACACACAGACATTAAAAAGCAGCAATATATATGCCAATCGAAATTTATAAATAAATACATAACATCTACTAATGGAAAAATATATACTTTACTGAACATGGAATTATGTATAATGTTGTTCTACTACGAAGCTCACCCATAGGTTGAATTTTTATTTCCAACAGCGTTTAGGAGGGGTGATCTCTTCATACAATTTATATCTGCCGAGTCAGCGACCTCACAAAAATGTACGTGTGATACCAGGTAGGATTCTATATGTACATATAAAAATACATGTGCTGAATAGGCTACAGAGAAAGGGAGGCAGGAATTCACATATTTGTTAATTTTAAAAACACATGTAAAACTATTTCAAATAAAAATTGACTAGATTTATAACACCTACCCTTTATTATGCAAAAGGCAAGTCCAAAAATACATTATGCCTCGTCTGACCTGCTTGTATTTCTGTTCTGTTTGGGTTAATTTTCTCCATCATATTACTATTAATAGTCAGAGTCTAGTAGGGTATGTGTTAGTGTCAGGTACTCAGTATTTCGAATGGAAAATAGGAAAAAGAATCCAATGTCTATCAAATATGTGCTACACAAAATATTTTCACTCTCTCATCCAGAACAATGCCTTGATATTACCTTCGCCCCAATTAAGACATAATTAGAGGACAAGAGTAAGAAAATCTGTGAATATATAACTGAAATGGAAAATGCTCATGAGTTCACAACCTTGGAAGTGGTAGAAGAGTTTCCAAAAGTAAGGGACAGGTTAAAAACTCCACAAACATGGAGCTCTGCTGGCCTAAAGACTTCTTGATAAACTGCCTCTGAGGTTGGGCACCTGAAATATATATTGTTTTTAGGAACTTTAGCTTCCTTTGTCGTGAGACCATCAGAGCTGGGTCTGATTCTATGTGACCTGGAGGATATGGTTTCTTATTTTCTAATGAACATGAGGCAGCAGTTCTGAATTCTCTCTTTTAATAAACTGTGTCCCGTGCATGCTAAGTCTCTCCCCATCTGGACTGTGAAGCCATTTTGTCATCCTCCACTTCTCATGTTTTTTCTTGCTGCTGAATTGGGAGTTTGGTATTTGCTTCACAAAATACAAGGGACACAGTGCTGGATGGAGTTCTGCCACATGTGGTGGGTCAGGGTCTGCAGGAGAATGCACCAACTAGGCTTCTATCCCACATAGCTTTCCCCCTTGTCTATAGCAACCTGATTCTTAACACTGCCATGAAAAAATCTGCATATAACAAGATGCCTTTACATATAAGGGTCTGCTGGCCTCACCATGTCAGTCTCAAGCCATTTGGAAGCCAATGGCAAATCCACATGGCCACATCAGAGATGTATTATCACACACATACACACCACTGCTCTAGGCACACTACTAAGCAGGCTCCAACTTACTGGCATCTCAGTTCTACATCATCTTTATTAAACACAGTCAATCAAGGCACTGTCTAGTATACTCATGATCAACCTCAGGACATCCATAGGTTCTCCAGTTCTACCTGGTCATGGGAATTTCAAAAATTTCATGGTATTTATAAAGTCATTTTACAAGGATGAAGTTGGAGTAACTGTGTGTTTCAATTCATTCAGGAACTATTAAATGGTGAGGAGGGATATTTAATGAAAGCTGTGGGGAACTCACACAGGCAAGTCTTCTCTAAGAGGGGCTAAAAGTCACAGGAAGCCAGGCCAATTGAGATCTACAATGTAAGGTCCATGTGTGTTTTGACTCTCAACTATTGCTGCCAAGTCTTTCAAAATAAAATAATGTGATATCCTGGCTGAGATTCCCAGTGCTTAATGGAAAGCCACCCTGGGCCTAGATATCAGTTTCCAAGGTCGACTCTCTTTTATGGCCTCCAAAAATCCAAACACAATTAATGGCAATACTTCTCTGAGGTCAGTTCCAGAACGCAGACTCTAAGGGGGATCGCACCAGAGTTCAAGCGCAGGGGGACACAGTCATCTCTTCCAACCACCACACAAATGACCACAATTAAACCCCAGACACTCCCACATGGCCCTCAATTTTTTCCATATATACACTCATCATAACCTCTGGCTGGAGTTTTCCATGAGGGGCGAAGCCAAGGCAGTGTCCAAAATAAGATCTCTTGCTACTCATTTGCCTAAAATCAGTGTGGGCTGGACATCCTTCCTGTGAACCAGTAGTGATCAAATAGGCCTGCCATTAGTACTGCTCTCCTTCTCCAGTTTGAGGCCTACTGACTGTCAGGTATAGATTCTTTATTTGATTTGGAGTCATGAGGAAACCCCAGCACCTTTGCAGGATTTTGAAGAATTCATTTGACCCAAAGGATCCCTATTCTCCCTTGATGGAGCTCAGCAACCTAATAGATAAAGGCAAGAGACTTCATTCACAATCACTGAACTTTTTGATATTTGGTTTTGGATGCACACATGGGATCTTTTTTAGATCCCTCAGGTGCTGAGAATATAAGCTACAGCCTCACACAGGGCCAAGCATCTGATTGAGACACACCCCTTTCCAAAGTAATTAAGCAAAGAGCCACAGGGGATGCCCATTCATTTCCATTTTAAAACTGTTTTCTTCAGGCTTCAAAAAGGTGAGGCCTGAGGGAAAGCCCTTCCTGACATTCAGGGTAACACAACCATAGGTAAGCAATTGGCCCAAGGCTGTGTTTCTCCAATGAGACTTTCCTGGTCACACTGATATCTGAGTTTTCTGAGATGCTCGCCATTCCCTTCAGCTACCAAGGACATGGCCATGTCACAGAACTTGGAGGTGGAACATATCTTGAATACATAATGAAGAGCTGATTCTGGAGAGTGGCCAGAATTCAGGAAGAAAACAGGAACTTAGGAAGATAGTAGGTATTTCCCATCAATAAGTCAAGCTGCAGTCCTTTCATAAATTAGGCAGGATGAATGCTGGAAAGCTTTCTACTAGACAGGACACATGCATTGATGCATTCTGTTTTCTAATGTCTACAACCATGGACACAGTGAGATACACAGACATAGAAACACTCACCTTGTCAAACGACTTACTAGAAAGAGTCCACTCCAAACAAAACAAACCTCATTTCCTACCTATTCTCAGAACATGAGACAAAACAACAAACCCACAACCACACCCACGAAGGCACCTCCTTCACGCAAGTAGGTCTGTTACTCTCCGGAGTGTCCTCTGACTGGTGGGGCATACAATGTTCCCCCGAAATGGCCTGTCCTGTCTCAGATCTGGTCTCCTTGTCCAACTCTGTGAAGTTGTCAGGAGCCAGGGTTTAACCATTACGTGCGTTCTCAGAAAGGCCCCTCTTCAGAGCTCTCCTGGCAGTTGGCCATCATCACGTCAGAAGCTACCAAGAAATACTGACTCTTTCCTTGGTAAATCCAAACAAGTGTGACCACTGAGACTGAAACTGGGACGGGCTCTGGGTGCCTGATTCCTGGATCCCAAGTTCAGAGAGTTCCATCACCAAGGAAGTAAGGTGAGGTCACTTCCTTCAGGAACTGAATGAGATCACTGCCTTGGAAACCTCTTTGTCCTAACAGTTGCTTCCAAGTGTCCTATGAGATGGAGGCTGCCACTACTTCCTATGACACTTTCACAAGTTAGAATGGTATATCAACCATAGGCACCTGAGAGCAGCTCTGAACTCAGGCCTGGTTTGGTCTTATATTTTTGCCATTTTGGTTTTGGATGTACACATGGGATCTTTCTTTAGATCCATCAGATGCTAAGAATCTAAGCCACATCCTCACATTGGGCCAAGAGGCTGATTCAGACATATCCTTTTCCAAAGCAATTAACCAAAGAGCCACAGGTGATGCCCATTCATTTCCATTTGAAAACTGTTTTGTTCAGGCTTCAAAAAGGTTTGACCTGAGGCAAAGACCTTCCTGACATTCAGGGCAACAGAACTATAGGAAAGCAAAAAGCCCAAAGCAGGGTTTCTATACTGAGATTTTCCTGATCACACTGATATCTGATTTTTCTGAGATGCTCGCCATTCCCTTCAGCTATCCAGTACATAGCCATGTGACAGAGCTTGGAGGTGGTACATACCTTGCACAAAAAACAATGAGCCTATACTTCAGAGTGTCCTGAATTAAGGAAGAAAAAAAGAACATAGCAAGATAGCAGATGTTACAGATCGATAAGGCAAGCCGAAGTCAATTCATAAATTGGGCAGGATGAATGCTGGGAAGCTTTCTAATAGACAGGACACATCCATTGATGAATTCCCTTTTCTAATGACTACAACTACGGACACAGTGGGATACACAGACTTAGTAACACTCGCCTAGTCAAAACACTTACTAGAAACAGTTCACTCCAAACCAAACAAACCGTCTTTCCTACCTATTCTCAGAACATGAGACAAAACCAAAAACCCACACCCACACCCACAAAGGCACCTCCTTCCTGCAAGTATGTCTGTGACTATCTGTTGTTTCCTCTGATTGGTGGGCCATACTATGTTACCCAGAAATGGCATGTCCTGTCTCAGATATGGTCTTCTTGGCCAACTCTGTGAAGTTGTCAACAGCCAGCAGTGAACCACTACCTGCTTTCTCAGGAAAGTCCACTCTTCACAGCTCTCCTGGCAATTGGCAATCCTCCCATCAGTAGGTACCAAGAAAACTGACTATGTCCTTGGTAAATCCAAACAAGTGAGACCACTGGGACTTGGACTGGACTGGTTCTGGGTGCCTGGCTTCCTTGATCTCAAGATCAGAGAGACCATCAGAAAGGAATTGAGCTGAGGTCACTTCCTACAAAAACTTGATGAGGTCACTGCCTTGGATACCACTTTGTCCTAACACTTGCTTCCCAGGGTCCCATGAGATGGAGGATGCCCCTATTTTCTGTGACACTTTCATAAGTTAGAATGCTATATCAACCATAGGCACCTGGAAACAGCTCTCCACACAGGCCTGGTTTGGTCCATCTTCTCTACATAAGAAGAGAGAGGCTGATTCAGACACATCCCTTCTTCCTGACCATGTTGTTTGCCATGGAAGATGACTTTTGCTCTCTTAGGTCCTTCATAGCTGCGGCAACTTCTCCAGGGTACCATTTCTGCATGGACCTTTGATGTTCTCAGCAGGTAGAAGATCCCCTACATTACTGTATTGTAAGACAAATTCTGTACCGGCTCTTCTGTAAAGTTATTTTGAGGGAACACTGTATGGTTAGGGTAATAACAGGTTCGATTTGGGTTAGGAATCATACTGAGAAATGAACAATGGTATTGGGAACTTGCGATATTTACAAAAATATATAGGTGAAATATAAGTATGAAAACATAAATCTAGATAAGATTTGAATCCAAGAAGGGCATTGGGCTATTGATTGGAATACTTAGCTTTGAATTATGTTCTGCTCAGATGTCTCAGATAAATCGATATACAATGGCATAAGACCTTGTACCTTGGATGATTGATTGTTGAAGACATCTTCCAGTCAAAAAGGGATAGTTGGTAGGATTAGGAAGATAGTCGGTAGGTTTAGAAAAAAGAGTGAGTATAGGATTTGGACCAAAAGTTCTTTAGCAATAGGGTTTCGAATAGAGAGTGAATGTAAATGACAACACATGTGAAGAGTCAGTCACAATGATGAACTCGTGTAAATATGTAGGAAAGCAGATATCAATAGAGACATTAGGAAATCACGCAAAGTATAAAGTGAGTGATAGGATTAGTTATTTTCAACAGGGCTGACGTTGAATATATAATCTTAGAAAGAAACAAATATGTAGTCACCAATAGGATTGATTTGAGAGAATTAGGCAACCTGGACATGGATGTTTTTAGTAATCCATGCTCACTTTCCACTTATTCTTTGGTGAAAGGTTAATAAAATAGTTACTTGTCACTTCCTGTTTTTCTGTATGCTTAACAAAACACTGTTGAAATCTTGAGGACTGTTTGCTAATATTGTTCCCATAATGTTCTGTCCCCAACTGCCAAACTGCAGAATGTACTCCCTCACCCGTTTGCACGCAAACCGCCCACTTGCGCTGACCCATCAATAAACTTCCCTCCCTTCCCACTCCAAGGAAAGTATATAAGCTCTGCTTAAGCTGTTCTCATTGCTCTCTGCTCTATTCAAGTGAGCTCTGAGCCCCAGAATGCTGGACTCCCAATTAACGCTTTACTGTTGCATGAGACATTCTTTTGGTGGTCTCTTCCTCCGACGCTCGCCCGACCTTTACAACTGGAGGCCCCAGCGAGATCCGGCAGCAGCTTGGCAAAATGGCTATCTGTGATGAGCATGAGCTCTCTCTGATGGTGATTGACAGATGTGTCACAGAGCCACAGGCCACGTCCCTGGGGGACGCCCCAGAGGACTCAGGAAATCGAGGAACAATAGTCTCCTTGAATCAGTGATATTTTGTTTCGGATTCAGTATTGCCAGCCCATCAGGTTTTTCCGGCTTCTCAGTCCTGATCTCAGTATTGGACGTCATTTCCTGTCTTTTTTGTCTTGTCTTGTCTGTGTAGTGTGTCGTTGCTTTCATTGTTTGTGTATCTCTCATTATGGAAGCACTTCAACGTTTCTGTCCCTGACCCTTGATCACTGGACCAAAGTCCGCTTAAGGGCCCAGAATCTTTCTTTTTCAGTAAAACGCCGGACCTGTCAGACTCTCTGTGCCTCAGAATGACCTACCTTTGGAGTCAGATGGCCCCCAGAAGGATGTTTCTACTTCCCACTAATTCGAAAAGTCAGAGATATTGTCTTTCAGCCGGGGCCACATAGCCATCCAGATGACCAGCCATATATCTTAACTTGGCAGGACCTTCTGCAAATCTCCTCCTCCATGGATGAAGCCTTTCCTTGTCCCTTCCCCCGCTCCTACTCCTTCCACAATGATTCTATCTCTCAAACCCTCTGCTCCTCCTTTTGCACCCTCTGTTCTCCCTGAGTCTCAAGACTCTACTGGACTCTCCTCCCCATTCTAATCCCCTGCCCTTGTCCCCCAACCCCCAACAAACTCTAAGTGATCCCCCTGCTGCTGACTCAGCCTCTCCGCCACTGGAGAAAGCTAGGCTGGCACAGCGTCCTCCTAATGACTCCCCTGTGACACATGCAGCCCCTCCTTCCCTGGAGGAAGCTGGCTCGGCTAAAAGAACTCAAAGAACTTCCTGTCATTTTCACATCTGCCTACTCGGGATGACTGCCAACAAATTCTAGGGACACTCTCTTCATGATAGAGGAACGAGAGAGAAACCTCCTGGAAGCTAGAAGAAAATATCCTCGGACCAGATGGGCGACCGACACAACTTCCCAACATCATCAAAGCTGGCTTCCCCTTGAACTGACCCAACTGGGACCCCAACACCTCTGAACATAAGGAGCATCTGTCCACTTTTTGCTGGGCCCCAATAGTGGATTTCCAGGTGGCCGCTAGGCAACCAACTAATTTGGCCAAGGTAAGAGAGATTTTTCAAGGGCCTGATCAACCTCCCTCTATGTTTCCAGTGAGAATTATTGAGGCATATAGGAGATATACTCATTTTGATCCTCAGGCAGAGGATCAAAGTGCATCTGTCATGCTGGCCTTCATTGGGCAAGCTACCCTGAATATTAAAAGAAAGTTACATCTCTTAGATGGATTATAAGATATGACTTTGAGAGATTTACTCACAGAAGCCGAGAAAGTATAGTATAAGAGAGAAACAGAGAGAAAGAAAGGGAGCAAAGGGAAGATGAGAGACGCAAAAGACAGACTAAGGCATTGACTAAGGTCCTGGTCACAACAAAAAATAGGCCAGAAATTAAGAAACAGGGAGACAGAAAGGGATACCTGGGCCCAGGCCAGAGGCCACCCACCCCTGGCCTCAGATCAATGTGCCTACTGTAAAGAAAAAGGACACTAGGCCAAAGATTGCCCTAGAAAAAGAAAGCCACACCAGCCAGCCATTCTGACTCTGGAGGATGACTAAGAAATTCTGGGCTCAGATCCCTTCCCCGAGTTCAGGGTAACTTTTGAAGTAGAGGGGACCCCAGTAAACTTTGAAATGGAAACAGGGGCAGTATACTCAGCCCTTAAGGCTCCACTGGGCCCTCTATCAAATAAAAGGTCTCTAGTTCAAAGGGCTAACGGCAGGAAATATCGGACTTAGACAACTAAGAAGACCATGGACATGGGGAAAGGAAAAATCCATCACTCCTTTCTAGTAATCCCAGAATGCCCAGAATGCCTGGCCCCATTCATGGGCAGAGATCTGCTCACCAAGCTCTGGACCAAAACAACTTTTAACCCCAAAGGCCCCAAAATGAAATTTCTAAATCCTTCAGTAAAAACTCCTATAGTCACAGCTTTAAATATGTCAGCAGGAGATGAACAACAACTCTTCACACCCCCAAGACTGCTCAAACAGGCAAGCTACCCCAGATATGGATAACAGATTACCCAGATGCCTGGGCAAAAACTGCTGGGTTAGGCCTAGCAGTGAAACAACCTCCAATAACAGTGGAATTAAAAACCTCAGCCTCCCCAATCAATGTCAAAGAATATCCTCTGAGAAAAAAAGCTAAAGATGGGATAAGGCCTCATATTCAGAAGTATCTGGCCTTAGGGTACTAAGGCCCTGTCAATCGGCCCGGAACACTCCCCTGATACCAGTAAAAAAAGCCAGGAACCGGGGACTATCCCTCGTTCAAGACCTAAGAGAGATCAAAACAGACTGCAGGACATTCACCCCTCGGTACCAAATCCATACAATCTGCTTATCACTCTGAACACTGAGCGGAAATGGTATACTGTTCTGGATTTAAAAGATGCTTTCTTTTGTTTGCCTCTGCATAAAGATAGTCAGTTGCTGTTTACTTGTGAGTGGGTAGACCCAGAAACCGGAACGTCTGGTCAACTAACTTGGACTAGACTCCCACAGGGGTTGAAAAACTCTCCCACTCTCTCTGATGAAGCCCTCCACAGAGATCTCAACAACTTCAGAACTACGCACCCCGAAGTCACCCAGCTTCAATATGTGGATGATCGGCTACTGGCAGCCAACACCAAGAAAAACTGTAAGTCTGGGACCCAAGTACTATTATATGAGCTTGCTCAACTCGGGTATAGAGCTTCTGCCAAAAAGGCCTAAATTTGCCAGCAAGAAGTATTCTCCCTGGGCTATTCCCTTAGGGGCAGTATACGATCGCTCACTGAGCCCAGAAAACAAATGGTTGTGCAGATACCACCCCCATCTAACAGCAGACAACACAGAGAGTTTCTTGGGACTGCTGGGTTTTGCAGGTTATGGATTCCTTTGTTTGCGCCCTTAACTTCTCCTTTATACCCGCTGTTAAAGGGAGATACCCAATTCCAATGGACCTCTGAGGACCAGCAAACTTTTGATAACATCTGATGACACTGACACTGAACTCCTCAACTTCACTGAGCCAAGGCTGCAATTTCAGAAAGCCCTACAATATGTTAAAAATGTACATCAATTCACTCACCTTGGTTCAAAGAAACTGCAGGCATTTCTGAAGGATCAAGAACAGAGTTTTCCACTAACTGACTCACAGCAAAAGAAAATAACTGAACGGGTAACAAAAGCCTGTCGGGTCTGTCAGTAGGTTAATGCTTACCCTTTCAAGCTTCCTCCAGGAAAGCACCAATGAGGAACCAGACCAGGACAATTCTGGGAGGTGGACTTTATTGAAATTAAGCCAGCAAGGTATGGACTTAAATATCTCCTAGTCTTTGTAGATACATTTTCAGGATGGATTAAAGCCTTCCCCCCCAAAAAAAAGGTGCAAATGGTGGTCAAGAAGATCCTGAAAGTTATTTAGATATTTTTCCAAGATACGGCCTTCCTAAGGTAATAGGGTCTGATAACGGACCAGCGTTCATGGCCCAGGTAAGTCAGGGGTTAGCCAGGACCCTGGGGATTAATTGGAAGTTACATTGTGCTTTTAGACCCCAGAGCTCAGGACAGGTAAAAAAAAATAAATAGATCCATTAAAGAGACCTTAATGAAATTAAGCTTAGAGAGCGGCATAAAAGATTGGACTACGCTCCTGCCTCATGCACTGTTTCATGCAAGAAATACTCCCTCTGTTTCTTTGTGTAATCTCACCCCGTATGAAATTCTCTATGGTGCCCCTCCTCCAGTAAGTGAGAAAACCCAACTGTAAGACCTAATGATTCCTTCCACACCCCCTTGCTTGACAGACTCAAAGCTCTTGAAAGAACTCAGTGATACCTGTGGAAACCGCTGGCCACTGCCTAACAACCTGGTGAAGTGTGGACTCCACATCGACATCAAGTCAGAGACTTTGTCTACATAAGACGACATCAGGTGTCATCCCTGGAACCCCGCTGGACATGACCATACCAGGTGCTACTTATAATGCCTACAGTGGTAAAGGTAGATGGAATCACTCCTTGGATCCATGCCTCTCATCTCAAGCCTGCACCCTGTCCAGAATTTGGCTGGAAACTGGAAAAGACTGATAAGCCTTTCAAATTGCATATTCACCATGTGGATAAGGCTATAGACTCTCCCCTTGGCCACCAGTAGTCCTAACCCTCATCAGCCCGTTCAGCAGAAATGACTGATCACAAATCCTACTAGAAAAGAAGTATGGTCTATCTCGCATACAGCCCCCTTAGGGACCTGGTGGCCATCTCTCCACCCAGACATTTGTCAGCTGGCTATATGTCTTTCCTATTGGGATATCCCTGATGAAGAGAATCCCAATAAAATTCCATTAAATCCCATTTGTACAATAGATAATGAAAACAAACATTATGGATGTAGGGACACCCGAGCCAGATGCAGTTTGGCAAAATAGAATACTATGTTTTCCCACTGGACTATCAAAGCCACAAACAGCCACGGCTTTTTGGGGAAAAGCCAACTTCTTCTGTAAGTAATAGAGATGTGAGCATACAGGGGCTGCCTGGTGGAACCCAAACTTCTCATCAAATTCAGTACACAGCATTGGCCATATAACCAATTAGACAACCAAACCGATGGCCCCCAGAGGGGTCTCTAGATCGTCAAATTCTGCGTGACCTTTTCAACATCGGCAAGTGCTCAAAAGGGTGGAAAGAAATTCCCCTATGTGTAGGCCTTTTCCCTCCTTTCCTCACATCCTGAACTATGCTTCTCCAATAGATCCTCACCCTCAGTCTTCTACTCCAGACTCTCTAATGTCACTCACACATGAGCAACCTGATTTCTCCCCTCCAATTACTGGAACAAAAACCCAAACCTCCGCCGGTTCTCAGACCATTGCCCCCTTGCTGAGGTAGCAGGTACTGAGGTACCCTTCCACCCACTCATTCCACTCTTCTCCTATTGCCTGCACCGGGTCCCACCAGATAATCGTACCAGCTAACCCAAAGCTCAAACCAGTTGAGGAGTACCCTCAGAAGCCTATCCAATATGTAATGAAAATGGCCTTTAAAGTTGCTTTGTCACCACTGAAAACAGGTTACTAAGAATTTAAAGTCCCTCACAGGCTTTTTGGGATACTCACTCCCGTCTTTCCCTCTGCTCTAGCTGTTCTACTGCTCAAGTTTTGTTGCCAGGAAAATCCCAAACCCCTTTCCCATTATTCTTTTATATCTCTTTTTCCTCATTCTCAGATCCACGGAGCTGCTCTCACGCCCTGCCTTCCCCGTATTCCCCTCTGTACCAGGGCCACAGAAAAGCCTTAAATGACCTTCTCCAGAAGTCTTCACCATGGCTGACTTTAGGACTTTCAGCAACAGAGTCCCTATAAAAGTGTTCAATGTAGATAAACTTCCTCTTTTCTTGTTGCTCTGTTCTACTTGGCCACTGGCTGGAAAAATCAGCACTCCTAAGCTAGACAACCCCTTACTAGTTTTTCACAAAATATGTGAACAGTGCCTCTGCCCTTTAGCTGGGGCTTCACAGAGATGGCTACATTTCTAAGATAAAAAAGTTACCAACTGTGGTCCATGGTAACAGCTGGCAGGAAGAAAAAAAGAGAAGAAAAAAGTTCTCCCCCTCCCAGGTGTCCTTAAAAAGTTAAAATGCCCAGAGCAGAGGAAAAAAACAAACAGAAACAAAAACTGCTTTTTGTGAACTTCTGCAGACTGTGAATTTCTGAGTCCCTTCCCTTACATGTTGGGTACAAAATTCTGAAACTCCCTAAACTTGGGGTTCAGGTGATTAATTGATTACAACAGAAGCAATGCCCTCTAAATCCGGTTCCAACCAAAAGGACTGTTTCCCTGTCTTCGGTGCTATCTTATGTGCCTTACCTTTTCCATCCCTACAACTGTATAATTCTATCTACTTAAACATTGTGTATGTTTTCATAAAATGGTCAACAGATGTGATTAATTATGTAATGGTGCAGATGTTTCCCAGAGTGCTCTGTCATAACGTAGGTACATTTAAAGATCAAATAGGGGGGCATACAACCCGGTTCTGCTGAGAACCTGTATCCCTCACTTTAGCCATCCTATTAGGAATAGGAGTTGCTGCAGGGGTGGGCACAGGAACCACTGCCCTAGTCCATGGGACACAACAAATGACCCAATTAAAAGCAGTAATAGACCAAAATTTAAAGATATTAAAAACCTCCTTCACAGCATAACAGGAATATTTAACCTCTTTCTCTGAAGTTGTTTTACAATACAAGCGAGGGTTCGACTTCCTCTTAATGAGAAAAGGGGCCTTTGTCCTGCATTGGGGGAAGAATGTTGTTTTTATGACGACCATACTTGAGTTGTAAAAGAATCTATGATTAAATTAAGAAGACACCTTGAAGAGCATCAACAAGAGAGAGAGGCCCAAAAAGGGTGGTTTGAGTCTTGGTTCACATAGTTCCCCTGGTTAACTACACTTTTATCAGCCCTGGCTGGTCCATTAATAATCCTCATATTATTGCTAACTGTAGGACCCTGTTTGCTCAACCGTGTAGTTTCCTTTCTTCAAGCTCAAATTGGACAAGTTAAACTTATGGTAATCAGAAAACAATATACCACACTAGCAGACATAAAATGTGACACCCCCAATGATCACTTTTATAATTAAAAGTAACGAAAAGAAGAAGTGGGGAATGAAATGTGAATAAAATAGGTACTTTTCACTTCCACTTTTTCGGTATGCTTAACAACACAATGTTGATATCTTGAGAACTGCTTGCTAATCTTGTTCGCTGAATGTGCTGTACCCAACTGCAAAACTGCAGAATGTACTCCCTCACGCGTTTGCAAGCAAACCACCCACTCGCCCTGACCAATCAATAATCTTCCCTCCCTGCCCTCTCCAAGAAAAGTATATAAGCTCTGATTAAGCTGTTCTCAGGGCTCTCTGCTCTATTCAAGCGAGCTCTGAGCCCCAGCATGCTGGACCCCCATAAACCCTTGGCTGTTGCATGAGACAGTCTCCGGTGGTCTCTTCCTCTGACGCTTGCCTAACCTTTACATTGGTAAAATAATAACTGTGACCTTTGCTTTTTGTGTCCACAATATTACTGTGATAAAATGTATATGTAGATAAGGTGACTTGAGTATTTCTTCCACCATTTATGGGAGCATTATTTTGAGGATATATAAATTAGTATTGGGAGTACAAATAGGTGTACCCTGTGACTATGAATATAGAGATAACGCATGAATAGACCATACTGTGAATAAATAATATAATGGGTTCCAAATTTAAATAATGGATTCAATTGATATTTGAAAATATACAGGAAATCTTATATTGCTATACATACATTCATTCCAACCAGTTATACATCTAATGGTAATATTACGATTATGGTTTATCATGAAGAGTGTGTGTGTTTTGCTTCAAAAAGAATTATGAAAATTGAAAATAATGTGTTTGGAATGAAGTCTCATGAAAAGACCAGTCAAGAAACCTGGAGGAATTCATGTGTTCTGAAGCACGAAGTGATTAAAAGGGAAACAATTGCCTATAAGTTTGCTAACTTGTGGATGAAATATACATGCTATGATGTGCATAAATTGAAGAAATATTAATGTACCAGTGTTGAATTAAAATTAACGTCAAAATACACATCATGTCCCATAAAAATCTAGTTGCATTGATGTTAAACTAGGTCAGTTACTGTAGAAATATTAGTATTTGTATGCAACATTAACTGAAGTTAGTTTTCAGTACTGGAAACAAATATGTATTTCAGGTGGATGAATATTTCTGAGAATAGTCTTGTAAAAAGTTGATTATAAATCCATATACATGAACATGAATGAACTTAGAGAGTGTATATAAGACACATATATTTCATATTTTGAAAAATCTGGAGAGTGTATATATATATATATATATATATATATATATATATATATATATATACATACACACAAAACACACACTCACACAGACATTAAATTAGTAATATATATGCCAATCGAAATTTATCATGAAAGATATATCATCCACTGATGCAAAAATATCTCTTTTACTGAACATGGACTTATGTATAATATTGTTCAACTAGGAAGCTCACCCATAGGTTGAATTTTCAGTTCCAACAGCGTTTAAGAGGAGTGATTACTTCTCACAAATTGTATTTGCCAAATCAGCCACCTCACAAGAATGTACGTGTGATTCCAGGTAGGATTCTATATGTCCATTTAAAAATACATGTGCTGAATAGACTACAGAGAAAGGGAAACAGGAATTCACATATTTTTAACCTTAAGAACACATGGAGAACTATTTCAATTAAAAATTGACTAGATTTATAACACCTACCATTAATCATGCAAAAAACATGTCCAACTATACACCATGATTCCTCTGAACTGCTTGTATTCCTATTCTGTTTATGTTATTTTTCCCCAACATATTAGGAGTAGAAGTCAGAGTCTATTAGGGTATGGTTTAGTGTCAGGGATTCAGTATTTCGAATGGAAAATTGGAAAATAAATCCACTGTGTATGCAAATATGTGCTACACAAAAAAGTTCACACTCTCATCCAGAACATTGCATTGACATTACCTTCGTTCCAAGTAAGACACAATTAGAAGAGAAAAGTTAGAAAATCTGTTAATACATATCAGGAATGAAAAATGCTCAGGAGTTCACAACCTTGGAGGTGGTAGAGGAGTTTCCAAAAGTAAGGGACAGGGTAAACACTCCACAAACATGGAGCTCTGCTGGTGTAAAGACTTCTTGAGAAACTTCCTCTGAGGTTGGGCACTTAAAATATATGTTGTTGTCAGAAGCTTTAGCTTCCTTTGTTGTGAGACCATCAAATCTTGGTGTGCAACTATGTGACCATAAGAATATTGTTTCTAATTTTCCAATGAACATGAGGCAGCAGTGCTGAATATTCTCTTTGTAGTTGAACTATGGCCACTGGTGTGTAAGTGTCTCCCCGTGTGAACTGTGTAGCCATTTGGTCATCTTCCAATTTTCGTGGTGTTTCTCGCTGGTGCACTGGGAGTTTGGTATTTCTTTCACGAAATACAAGGAGTTCAACTGGGACACAGTGCTGAATGGAGTTCTGTCACGTGTGGAGGGTCACGGTCTGCAAGGGAATGCACCAACCAGGATTCTATCCCACATAAGTTGCCCCCTTGTCTATAGCCACCTGATTCTGAACATTTCCCTGAAACCTCTCTATATAAAAAGATGCCTTTACATAGAAGGGTCTGCTGGCTGTACCCTGTCAGTCACAAGGCATTTGGAACCCAATGGTAGATCCACATGTCCCCACCACACATGTTTAATCACACACCTTCACACCACTGCTCTAGGCCCACTAATGAGCAGGCTCCAACTTACTGGCATCACTGTTCTACACAATTTTCATGAAACCGAGTCAGTCAAGGCACTGTCTGGTACACTCATGATCAGCAACAGGACATCCAAAAGTTTTCCAGTGCCACCTGGTAATGGGAATTTCAAAAATTTTAAGGTATTTATCAAGCCATTTGCCGAGGATGAAGTTGGAGGATCTGTGGGTTTCAATTCATTCAGGAACCATTAAAAGTTGAGGAAGCTCATTTCAATGAAAGCTCTAGAGAACGCTCACAGGTAAGGCTTCCCAAAGAGTGGCCAAAAGGTCACATGAAGCCAGGCCCATTGAGGTCTACAATGTGAGGTCCATGTGTGTTTTGACTTTCAACTGTGGCTGCAAATTCTTTCAGAATAAAATGATGTGATATCCTGGCTGAGATTCCCAGTGCTCTGGGGAAAGCCACCATGCGCCTAGATCTCAGGTTCCAAGAGCGACTCTCATGCATGGCCTAGTAAAATCCAAACACAATTCATGACAATACTTCTCTGAGGTCAGTTCCATTATTCAGACTCTAAGGGGAATCACATCAGAGTAAAAGCCCAGGTGGACCCAGTCATCACTTCCAAGCACCACACAAATTACCACAATTCAAAACAAAACGCTCCCACATGGCCCTAATCTTCTTCCATGTAGACACTCATCATAACATCTGGAGGGAGGTTTCCATGAGGGACGCAGCCCAAGACAGTGTCCAAAATATCCTCCCTTGCCCCTCATTTGCCTAAAGTCATGGTGGCCTGGAAATCCTGACTGTGAAACAGGAGTGATCAAATAGGTCTGCAGTTAATACTGCTCTCTTTCTCCAATTTGAGGCCTACTGACTGTGGAGTTTAGATTCTTTATGTGTATTGGAGTCATGAGAAAACCAAAGCACCTATGGGCTGGCCTCTGCAGGGCTTTGAAGAACTCATTTGACCC